>NC_064629.1:800090611-800393641 GCF_023864275.1 Schistocerca cancellata
CTGTCTCTAGTTGTGATTGGCCCGCGAGTCTTTTTAAGCCGCCACGGAAGAGTTCCGTCTCCTAGACAGCAAGCTGCTTTTCAAACCACATGTCAGCAGGAACCGGGTGAAACTGCTACAACTCTAATTCCAACTGTTCGCCAGCACGCAACTGCACACCAGAAGCCAGCTGCGAAAGTACTCTGCAACGGTCCTACTCGCGCTACTGCATGGCTGCTCAACGTGGGGCACTGTCAGCCCCACAAACTTGAAACGTCTTCATACTATCCATAACATGTGCTTCCGCATATGCACTCACGTGGGTTAGGATCCGAGACCTTCGCAGAGAACTCAATATGTCAACCATAAAGGAAAAGATTCCAAGCGTCAACCAGACGACTTTTCAACAAAGTTGAATATCTTCTCCTCACATCAAGGCACCTCGAATGCGCTGGTTCTGGTATCAGAACGGTCACACAGGCAGAGGTACCTGGTGCTATTTTCGAGGGCCCTCAATAAACGGAACTAATATAAAGACAAAAAAACCACCATCTAGTAGGGTCTAAGAACCTGTGAGCCCAAGACCCTACTCAAACACGAACAAATAAAAAAAATTATTCTGAATCATTCACCTGCACACCCCAGAGGTCCGGCCACACAGATAGAACTATGGAGACATCACACAACACACACACACAAAAAACTCGGTCTCAAACCGTCCTCGGATTATCTTGCAGATTATCATCAGACTACTCTCCGATCACACCGAGCATACGGACGACAATACAGTGTGATCTTACGAACATCGTACGAAGTAGTGAGAACTTTACAAACCTAGCTCAGCGCTATTGCTATTCAGACTGCTAATGAATATTCTAAATCCAGTGGAACAGAGAGAGAGAGATTCAAAGATACAAAGATATTTATGCTTCTTCATACACAATATATTGTGAATGAAATTAATTATGTTTTAATCCTATAGTGTTTGATGTGTTCTAGAGTGTTCATGCATCTCTCTACGACGACGGACACAAGAAAAGTGAATCGCTGGGACATAATAATGCCACCTCCCCTGAATAGTTGTGAGCAACGATTTAGTAAGTGCACGGGTAGGATACCCGGTGCATCTTAACGTGACAGACGTGACAGCGAGCGCGACAGCACCTGAGCGGCGGCAGTCCATTATCGGAAGACCTCCCAGGCGATCCGGCCGACGCCTCCCCTTTGGCCTTTCCCCCTTGCCCGACCACAGCCGGCTCGGGCTCCATGCCAGCAGAAAAAAACAAAACACTTTGAGTCGTTATTTTCACAAACCGCGTTTGTGTTCACACTCGCGCCATTCTGACAACAACTTTCTCGCACGCTAACGGGCGGGAACCGTTACCGCCGGCAACTAATTATATTTGTTAATATGTTGCTTATTAAACGCATCGACATTTGCTCGATAACGCTCGCTAATGCGCCTCGACCGTGTCTGCCTGACCTCAAGTGCTGCCGCGAATAATACGATCACAATGGTGACTGTAGTTAAAGCCGCTCCAAAATTTCCAAAACCACGCGGTAAAAGTTGTTCACGTAGGGCAATTACCAATCTTCAATGCCGCCGTTATGAGTCTACCTAATAAAGTAATGTAACGGGATGTTCGCGTATATGACCGAACGGTACCCACTTACAGCACATAGTTACGCAGGCAGAGGTACACAATTTTCGAGAGCTGACAAAAAAGGAGGGAAGATTCGGGTTGAACGTCCTGTCGAAGATGAGGTCGTTAAAAAGCCTAACACACGCTCGCATTGGTGAAGAATTGGGAACGAAATCGGGTGTGTCCTTTGCACAGAAACCACCAACGCATGCGCCAGCGATTTGAGAAAACTACGGGAAACCTAAACCTGGATAGTCGGACGGGCATTTAAACCCCACACTTCCCACTGTCCCGCCTCCTTCAGTCAATAGATGATGGCTTACATAACGAGCATCCTCGGGACTCTGAACGTCGTTGTCAGCTTTGCATAATGAGTGGAAGTGATACCGTATGGAATAACTCATCAAATGCATGATAGAATATCGGAAATATTTTAGGTTCTTTATCCGAAAGTAAAGCTGTAATCAACAGAAAGGGTGGTCTCAACACCTCAATGCTTTAAGACATGTTCCTACTTAAAGTGCTTCACTCTCCACTTCCTCCAGTCTGAGAAGCGACTCATCCAGCCACTTACAAGAGGACCTATTGCTTACGGGCACCTATTGCTTTATGTGGAATCCAAACCACAGTATAACCTGATTTTTTTATATACACATCGCAACTATAGACGGGAACATCACGTTAAATCTTATGCTAAATGTAAGAATGTTATATATAAGAATGCATTTATGTTATACGAACAGCCAAGAAAAAATAAACTGAGGTGACGAGAGTCATACGATACCTACTAAATACTGCGTTGGACTTCCTTTTATCCGGTATAGTGCAGCAACTCGACGTGGCATGGACTCAACAAGTCGTCGGAGGCCTCATGCCCAAATATTCAGCCATGTTGCCTCTATACCCGTCCATAATTGCGAAACTGTTGCCAGTGCACGATTTTGTGCACAAACTGGCCTCTCGATTATGTCCCATAAAAAATCCATGGGATTCATATCGAGCCATGTAGGTGGCCAAACCATTCGCTCGAATTGTCCAGAATGTTCTTCAAATCAATCACGAATAATTGTGGCCCGGTGACATGAATCATTGTCATCCATACAAATTGCATCGTTGTTTCGGATTACTGCAAATGGTCTCCAAGTAGCCGAAAATAACCGTTTTCAGTCAATAATCTGTTCAGTTTGACCAGAGGACCCAGTCCATTCCATGTAAACACAGCCCACACCATTGTGGAGCCACCGCCAGCTTATACAGTGCCTTCTTGACAACTTGTGTCCCATGTCTTCGTGGGCTCTCTGCCGCACTCGAACCCTACCATTAGCTCTTACCAACAGAAATCGGGACTCATATGATCAGGCGACGGTTGTCCTGTCCTCTGGGGCCCAACTCACGTGGTCACGAGCCCAGGAGAGACGCTGCAGGAGATGTGCTGTTAGCAAAGATACTAGCGTCGGTCGTCTGCTGCCATAGCCACTGTCGTTCGTTGTACGTCCCATATTGATTTCTGCTGTTATTTCGCGCAGTGTTGCTTGTCTGTTAGCACTGACAACTTTACGCAAACGCCGCCAATCTCGGTCGTTGAGTGAAGGCCGTCGACGGCTGCGTTGTCCGTGGTAATAGTTAATGCCTGAAATTTGGCGTTCTCGGCACACTCTTGATACTGTGAATCTCGGAATACTAAATTCCCTAACGATTTCAGAATTGGAATATCCTATGCGTCTAGCTCCAACTACATTTCTTTTAAAAATTCACATCGGACGGCTGCAATCATGTTTAAATCTTTTCGCATTATCACCACGACAGCTCCGCCAGTGCACCTTGTGTACGCGATACCACTACAATATGTATATGTGCATATCACTATCTCGAGACTTTTGTCATTCCCGTGTAGAACTCGTAGTACTGGTCAAGCGTAGCACCATGTTTCCTCTGAATTCACTAAATCTGTTAATGAAAGGTTGCTGTACGGAATTATTCCCTGAATTCACTAAATCTGTTTATGAAAATTTACTGTACGGAATTAATCGCACTGCTAAAATAAAAGCAATTCAAGGATACGGCAAACGTAGCGTTATCGGACTGTTCGTGAATTCTAATGGGAAATTAAGAGCATATTATGCGTCACTTTTTAGCATTTTCTCGGTTGAGATACTAAAATGGGGGTGATGCTTTTCTTCCCATCAAGCATGTTTAGGAAATAAAAAAAAAAAAGTTACCCAACAGCGGACAGAAAGCATACTATAAGAGGAATAAACTAGCGACAATTAAAACAAACATCTATCGTTTTTCTCTCACGACATAATTCTGTGATATACTCGGCTGAGTTAGCGCGGTCTACAAATGCAATTACCTTTTGATAATTTGGGCTAATACTGAACAATTATTGACGTTAGCCGCGCGGGGGTAGCCGTGCGGTCTTAGGCGTCTTGTCACGATTCGTGCGGCTCCCCCCCCCCCCCCTCGTCGGAGGTTCGAGTCCTTCCTCAGGCATGGATGTGTGTGTGTTGTCCTTAGCGTAAGTTAGATTAAGTAGTGCGTAAGTCTAGGGACCGATGACGTCTGCAGTTTGGTCCCATAGTCCTTACCACAAATTTCCAATTTTTCCATTGACGATACCCTTAATCGCGCTTCAAATCACTATTAGTATTCAGCGGAATTTTCAAGGACTTGTTCTTTCTTTATAATAGAGAAGAATGACTTATGTATTAACGTGGCGTTAAGTACTAGTCATTCTACGTATTAACACCACAACAATGGGTAATTTTCATACTCGCCTTGTTTCTTCACGAACAATGATCACAGCGTAATATACACATTAGCAGAGTAAGAAGGAAAAACAAAGTAGCATTAGTGATACACTTTTGGTGTATCACAACCATAATATTTCAGTTAAAATCAGCCGTAGGTTGAGGGATTATCAAGACTTGGAATTACTGGAAGTACAACGCTGGAATGCACGCGCATGTGACGGTAGTGTGACTTATACTTGAGGACACCCATCAGCGAAAAGTTGTTTCGTAAATTTAGGTAATCAGCATTCGAGGTAAGTTGTAGAACGATTCTGCTGTCTTCATTGCATATTTGATGTAAGGGTACAAGTATATTATTAGATTTGGGGTACAGACATTCCTTTTCGTCACTCTGTCTCCGAACTGAATGAGAAAGTAGAGCGAATAAGCACAGTAAGAACTACTCCCGGGTACGTACAGTCCAGCAGTTTGATGAATATATAAGTAGATATAGATCTGTTCTTCCATACATGTCATGATTTTCGCTCTGTTCGAACAATTCAAAAACTCACCTCGTTGGAGCGGGTCTCTGGCATGTAGGCGCACCGCTGGCATTTAAAGTAGGCTCTCTCTCTCTCTCTCTCTCTCTCTCTCTCACACACACACACACGCACACAGACACACACACACACACACACACTCACTCACGAAAGAGCTACTAACAAAAACAAAGAAAGGAACGGGTGGTACAGAATTAAAGAAAATATTCCAGCCAGATAAAATCTTAATATGCACCGGAGGGCGGCAATTTTCGATTGCCACGAAGCGCAAAAGAGAAACGTCGCCGAGCGCGCGAAGAACAAAGGCAGCTGGACGGCTGCCAGGCCCAGGATTCGAACCAAGACCGGGCTGTCATCGGCGGGAGGGGGAGGGCGTAGAGAGTGCTTGGGGGGGGGGGGGGGGGACGCGCGTGCTGTCACGTCCAGCCGCATCGCGTGGCGCCATCGCAAAAAGTGGCAGGACTCACGAGTGATCGCCTGCTGCTGCTGTTGCTGCTGCTGCTCACTGTTCGCCCCGTACGAACCACCAGGCGGAGTACATCTTCATTAGCGACCGTCTCCAGCAGCGTCAGTGGCGTACCGGTCTAGTTGATTGCCAGGCATTGCCTACCTCTCTTTAACTTCTCTGGGTCGCTTGCACGAGTCAATCAAAAAGCAGTAAGCCTAAAAAAATCCGAATGCTCGATCTCTTCCACACATTCTCGTTTTGATCACTATCGTCAGCCCCAGCGTACGGTTGCGCGAGCAGCGCCGGCTTAGCAACAAAATTATTTTTTTTTATGAAAAGATTATAGCACAACGGTGAATACCGACTACTGTGCACCCACTTATTTAAGGCTAATAATGTGGATGGTGCTACGGGCTTTATGTTAACGAGAGTGGTTCAGATGTGAGATACATTTTATTTCAGTTAAATGCGAGTGTGACACCTTAAGAGAAGAATCTCCAAAACCAGCATATTGGCGTCAAATGGCACAAATTTCTGCCATTCGATAAAACCATTATCGTAATTTATGTTTAACATCATAGCTACTACCTCATTTACCAAGGATTGTCCTTGCATAAAGAAATTAAATTTCTGATTACACTGGAGACAGTACGACTCGACAGCTGCACGATAAGAGGATACTCTTATTCTTAGCTTCATCTTTCCTTCATAAATGTAGCCCTGCGAATAGAACTATCAGATACGGAAAAGCAGTGAACATTTTACCACGTTTTTTTTCACCTTAGAAAAATATAAATTCTGTTAAACACTCATAAACGAAAGGGCTAAAAGGGCATTGGAACGTGGTTGGCATCAGACTTTCCTGTAGTCTTTATGTAAGCAGCCTTGTTTTAAGAGAGAGAAAATTAACTGAAAGGGGCAGTGAAAATAAGAATCGTTTATGGCATCACCTACTTTTAGTTCTTTGTTTACCTTCTCTAGGTTTTTTTGACTGTGATTTCTCAAAACACAGATCAGACTTGTTTTAACAAAACACTGTCGCGTTCATTCGAATACCGCGGCATACAGATCGAAACAGATTCACAACGCTTATCAATAAAAGAGCTATGAATATATCGTGATGCATGCAGCAGTTAATTAACTGCAGATAGCGTCATGCGCTTCTTAAATTACGCTTTTGCAATTGCCATTTTGCACTCTATGGGAGTACAAAACGTAGTTTGACCTTCGGCTCTCTCATTTCGCGTCTTACAATATCGTACATAATTGTCAGTTTCCAAGTACTTGCAGTTTCCTTTTCAAAGAAACCTACCGACATTCGCCTTGACCAACTTAAAAAAAAATCAAGGAAATCCTAAATTTGGATGGCCAGACGGGAGCTAGAACCGCCGTTCTACCGAATGATAGTTTAGTATCGTACACTACACCATCTCGCTCCGCTGACTGAGATTAGGCAGGGCAACAAGCAGACGGCTGACAACGAAAAGTGGAGCGTTGCTCTGAGAGGTGAACTTGAGATCTGACACATGCACACAGAGAAGGTCGTCGGTACAGAATGCCAAACCACACCATAAGGCGATGTGGATTACGTACAACGTAGGCATTGGAGTCGATTTCCTTCAATAAACGTCTCTAATATCGTCTGAATTAAATTAGTACTTAATTTCATAAAATTTTAGTAGCAATTAATAACCTCAAATTTAAACTCGGGAGCAGCTAGATACGGGTTCAGTAAATTAATCATAAATATGCCTCCTATGAGTTGTCAGGTGCATCTTCCCCGGTGTTTCAGCAGATATTTGCAATTTCATTTTTGCAATGTGTAGTAACAGTCAGCCCTACAAATACTGCTCATCGCGTGTTTCACGCAACAGTCAGTGTCGACGGACAGAGTCGGTTTACTTCCCGTTACAAACAAAACGACTTTTAGAGCAGAGTTTTATGTGCCCATTCGATAGAGTGGTCCAAAATTAGCCTAATGTGACATTTGTTTTAACGATATGTGTTAATATGGACAGTAAAACGACGGAGAATAACCCTGCCCCACTCAGAGTGCTACCATCGTGCAAGCAGCGCTGTTCAGTCGCTGCTGGAGTACTGATTATTTTTCGTATTTGCTGTCCCTGTTAATACTTTCCGCTAAAACAAATATCACACTAGACTAATTGGAGACCGCTCTATCGAATGGGCACGTAACATTTCGCTTTAAAAGTAATTATGCTTGAAACGGGAAACAAACTGACGCTCTCCGTCGTCGGCAGTGGGAGTCGCACGAACGATGCGGTGAGCACTATACATTTAGGCCTATTCCAGCTACATACTGCGAAAACAAAATTGCAAATATCTCCCGAAACACCACAGAAAGTGCGCCTGACGACTCTTAGGAGCGACACCCGGTATATACAAATCTGGGACGTATGACAGAAAAAAAAAAAACGAAACGTTCATTCGCGACAGTTATTAGAAGTTCGCAATATTTATCAAAGGTGTCCTTGTCCACAACTGATTTCTCTGTGTTTATGTGCGGACTGACGAAGAAGTCAGTCAGAAAATGGATACGTTGAACAGTCGCTGTAATCCTTCACTCTAACCTGCCTGTCGAGATCTGCCGTAGAACGATACAACGTAGGTTTAAAGACGCATATTTATTTTCTCTTCCGTTGCATCACCCTTTCAAGAAACTGCGCTCGAACTCAATTTCGTAAAGCGTGTTGTCGCAACCGGAATTAGCTTGCACTATTCAAAGCACTGTTCGCAGGAGTCGTCCTACAGGCTAAATACGACAAAAACCTAACTATTGGTTGACGGATTATGGAGACAAATAAATATGTCCAAGTATTAAACGAAATGGGCAAAAATCAGTATGCACAGCGCACGCTTGCGTAACTAAAAATTCTTTACTCAGAAAACAACCGTAAAACCGGTCGGTAGAATGAAAAATTCTATAACAAGCCATCGTTTGTGAGGAGTCAATATATTTATTATGATGGCAATGGTCGATCCCCAAGACAACACACACACACACACACACACACACACACACACACACACACACACACACCAGAAATCACACACAGAAAATACAAGCGCAGACGAAAGGTACCCAGTCAGTTCATTGCAGGACACACTTCCTATGGGTGGGGCCGTTTACAAAGGTAGTTGCGTCTGAACGCTATTTCACAACAAATGCACGTCGCAGTAGTATCGAGCCTTTTAATAAAATAGCTACATCAACAGGTGACAGAAAGTAATACTGATAGTTCCACAGTGAGCTCAATGTGCGTTACGAGAGGAAAAAAACCCTTTTAGATCTTACCTTGCCTGACGAGAGGGGCCTTATCTCCTGTGAAGGGGTATGTCTCAATTATTGTAATAAAACGTCATTTATCGGTCGGAAATACAGCGCTGCTTGTTTGGAAACACGAGCAGCATTGATTTTCGGATTATTATTGCTGCCTCGTATAGCAGAGGCGTTGGCTCGATATCCGCGTCGGACACGATGTGGGTTATATATCTGGCGTTACTAAGTGCATCTTTCAGAGTGACAAAAAATAATGGCACAAAAGACTCTTATGTGTGTGACAAATACGAGAATATAGAAAAATGTGAACCGTGATCACTGCAGAATACGTTCGTGCACAGGCTGCAGATTACTTTTCGAGCTAGAGTTCCTCGGAGCGAGAGCTCGGAGAGGACAGACAACGCTGGAGGAGGAGTCCGCGAAAACATCCGGCTTAGCGCAGAAACCCACGCGCCGTGTTATATACGAGACGGATAATATCGGTAATGGTAGTGACAAGCCGCACGCCTTGTAGCTGCTAACATATTGGCGGCCGCGGCCGCGAATTGGCACATTTTCGCCGCGCTGCCATGTTCCCGCGAGCCTACTTCCCCGCAGCGGAGACCGTTAACCCTCGGCTGCTACGGCTTGCCCTGCGGAAAATCTCTTCTAACATTAACACACTTGCCGTAATGTACAGACTGCCTGGCCGACATACGTCGCTAGTTGGACGATCGGCTGAAGTCGGCCAAAAAACACAATAAACTACAAAACGATTATGTTATCCATGATACGTCCTAATCGCACTCAACCGTAGCCTTTCCAATTACTAGCATATATTTAATGTCAGGTTTATCGATACAGATTTAGAACTGTCGTCTTGGGCTCGAAGCTCCTTGCACGCAGTTGTCCTGTTGCATGGGTACATAATTACCTAGTGCCTAAGATGCTTGCAAAAATGAAAAGATCCCACGTCATATATACTCCAATTAAAATTAGTTTATGATTGACAGATTGTACATCTACATCTACATTACTACCCTGCAATTCACACTTAAGTGCCTGGCAGAGGGTTCTTCGACCCACCTTCACACTATTTCTCTATCGTTCCACTCGCACGAGAAAAATGAACACTTAAATGTTTCTGTACGAGCTCTGATTTCTCTTATTTTATAATGATGGTCATTCCTTCACATGTAGGTTGGAGACAGAAAAATATTTTCACATTTAGAGGAAAAAGTTGGTGATTGAAATTTCGTGAAAAGATTTCACCGCAACGAAAAACGCTAATTGCCATCCCAACTCGCTTATCATATCCGTGACACTCTCCTACTTCGAGACGACACAAAAATAACAGCCCTTCTTTGAACTTTTTAGTTGTGCTCCGCCAGTCCAGTCTGGTAAGAGTATCATAAAGCACAACAATACTCTAGCAGATTACGAAAAAGCGTAGTGTAGGCATTCTCTTTAGTAAATCTGTTGCATCTTCTAAGTTTTCTGCCAATAATACATAATCTTTGTTTTGCCTCACCACAATATTATCTATATGTTTGTTACAACTTAAGTTGTTCGTAATTGTAATTCCTACATATTTAGTTCAATTGGCAGCCTTTAAATTTGAGTGATTTATCGCGTAATCGAAATTTAACGGATTTTGATGTGGATGACGTCACACTTTTCCTTACTTGAAGCCAATTGCTACTTTTCGCGCCATTCATTTATTCGTGGGGGGGGGGGGGGGGGCAGTGGCAGCCAGTTACACGAGGCAAGACCTGGATGCAGGGTACCTACAAAACTGGCAACACAGTGAGCACATGATGCTCGGAAAAGAACTATGATTGGATGGCGTCTCGCCCCGAGAACTCGACTCGCTGAAACGTCGATCACAAAATAATTTTAATCGGAGTATAATAATGTTATGAAACATTAATGGCACGTTCAAATTTTGGGGAAAATTGCTGAGTTAGTACACTCTCACATGATATTGGACGCGGTCATGGAAACGAGCAGAGTGGTCACTACTCATGTTGAGTGTGTGGATGCCTTCTTAAGTGTGTTGACCCACTCTTCCCGTAGGTTATTTTCAGGATAGGTTAGATTGGTGGTAGTAGTACATTACACTTAGATTTTAGTTTCCAGTTATAATTTTTATTCTTAAGAAGTTGTCAGTTTTTGTGAAAACATGAGTACTATATACGATCGCTACAGTCTCTGGATGGTGGATCCATTGATACTGAAATAAATTAAATAAATATTTGGGAGGACCAGGGTTGATATCTAGCCCAATTTGATTTAGCACTTCCCTGGTTTGCCTACTTTACTCCAGACATGCTAGTCCAACTGAGGAAATTTAACTATAGAAACGTACCGTGAAATGTGTGTTAAGAATGGCGGAATGTAGGCCAGATGGTCGCCAAGAGGAGTATCGCGAAATGCTGCTTAGAAATACAAAAAATATTATATAACACGTGTGCAGATAATTGTACTGTGTGAGATGCCTTCAATGACTTCTGAACTAATGCGCGTAGTCTTTGTATATGTCCTCTTAACAATTTTATTACTGTATCCATGTTGTCAGAGAGAAAAGGAATCGGCCACCTGCATCCATTCGTTTTCATGAACATAAACGAGACAATTAACAACACAAGTAAATCCAGCGCCATATTTTCCATCCACCGTGATGCTGGCTGATATAACGCCGTTAAAAACTGCTCGTTGCTTTCTTTCTTAAGACAGTAACAAATGTAGACTGCAATTGAAAGTGGATTTCTTAACCACTCACAGACATTGTTGAAGTGTTTCCGATACTGTATGGCGAACGCTAGCAATCAGACATATCTCTTACGACGGCTATTAAAAAATATGCGAAGTTATCGGTTTATAACAGGGTAAAAAAGGTAGTAACTTAATCGTATTTACGAGGTAAATTTCGACAGAAGGCCGGAAGTTATATTCAAATTTCATGATACACTTCGTAATACTTGTCATATTTCCTTCTGAAAACGATACCTTAAGCTGAGATAGGAAAACTGTAGCTCATCAATCCAGGACAAATACTTTCACGGACAACGCCATTACGGCAGCAAGTGAAGAAGTGCACGGTAATACAAGGAAAAAGCATATAACGTATTAGATATTCTCAGTCTTAAATTTCTTGTGCAGGAAGTTGATGAGGCAATTTACCTCATTAACTATGAGGAATTTACGTGGAGACAGGCACGAACTTTTTTGTAAGCTTAAGCGAATCTAAGTAGCTGATACCACAAGTTGACGAGCTGAAGGTGCCACACCCACTCTCATACCGCAATGGAGCGACTGCCTTTAAGTACGATCTGGAGATTACTTCAGCATTGATCTTTTTAACTTTACTATATACATTCTGTTGTAGCAAATTAACCACGCTTCATTACTTAGAACAATAAGTAGACTGTTAATGAAGACTGTTTCAGTTACTCGAATCCTGTTGTAAAGCCGTTAGTATACATGTAATACAGCGTTAAGAAGCTCACCTCTTGAAGAATCAGTGTTTCGATTTCACACTTCTTGATACGGATGAGTAGAACAGGATTCTGTTTTGGTACCTTTCTGTTGGTTAGTACAGCGTCACGATTCGCACGAAATTTAATATTATGTAAAATTGACGCCGTTTCATTAGCTCCAAATGGCTGGCGTTTTACCATCACAGTTCCTTCCGGCATAAAACGAGGTTACTGTTTCGCACAATAAAGGTCGAAAACGGGTAATTCTATTATCTATTACATTTCTTCTTTCGCCAACTTTTCCCACGCAAGAAAACTTTGAGTATCAGCAATACTGCGCAACAGTCTTCAAAGGAGTAAAAAGTCTTGAAAATGCGAGATTAATAGTGCTATAAACAGAATAAATCGTGTTCAATCAGAATCGGGTAAACTGCCGGCTACTTCGCTACCAAAGCGATCCCACTGTACGAGCAGAAAATATACTTCAGCTTTAGTTACTAACACAGGGTGGTCAGAAACAGTCTGAAAAGCTTGTAAGTGTGCTGCAGATTAGAGTGTGCTCACAAATAATTGTTGAGAAAGTAACCGATACGTTATGCCGTTTTCGAGTTAATTAGCATTGAAGTTAGCCAATCAGGCCGTTGCGCGCGCAAATTCAAGCGGTCCGCCAGAGACGGTGTCGCCAAAAATGTTCCTCGTTGGTTTACTAAAACCTAACACGAGAGCGATACACAAACTGGACATGGAACGGTAGTAAAGGTCGAACCCGTGTCAGAGGCTGCGCAGTCTACTGCGCTATGAGAACAACCGACACTATTTGTATCTGGCGGGCTGTTTAAATTGCGTCCAACGGCCTGACTGGCTAACTTCAATGCTAATTAACTCGGAAATGGCGCAACGCATCGAATTATTTTTCTTAACAGTTATTTCTCAGTACAACTTACCCTACAACACCCTTAAAGCTTCAGACCACTGTGTATAACAGGGCTTTGACTGATCTTACTCCGTGATCGTCATATTTAGGTCGTCGGTCTCGTTACAGATAAATGATAAGCTTTCGTGAAAAGTAAATGAAGTGTTCATAAGCATATCCGGTAACACCTTTAGAATTTACTGTCCGCTAGGCAATCCCAACACTGACACGTGAATTTTACTTTCTGTGCTTTTATCATCACTATCAGTTTCAGGAACTAGAGTGAAATGTAGAATTTCTCTGTGGGGCAAGAAATTTCCGATTCCACCTTTTCCCTCGGAGGGACAGTGAGGGGCCTAAGACGGCCGGTGTGGCCGAGCAGTTCTAGGCGCTTCAGTGTGGAACCGCGTGACCACTACGGTCGTAGGTTTTAATCCTGCCTCGGCCATGGATGTGTGTGATGTCCTTAGGTTAGTTAGGTTTAAGTAGTTCTAAGTTCTAGGGGACTGATGACCTCAGATGTTAAGTCCCATAGTGCTCAGAGCCATTTGAACCAATTTGAGGGACCAAACGTACAACAACCAGCCGAAACAGATATTACGGAAACGATATTAAGTACGATTACTCCACAAAGGCACGAAAAAGAATAAGAGATGATTCAAAGCAGTAAGAGTTTTGTATGGCTTTGCTTTAATATACAGTGTGACTGCGTAGCACCGCAGCAGTAGTGGATCACATAAGCAGTGATTACAAAGGCACCAACCGAACAAGGTGCTCAATGGTTTAAGGCATTGGACTCGTATTCGGGAGGGGAAGAACAAAAAAAAAAAAAAAAAAATTGGTCGGGCCATATTCTTTCTCTGTTGTTCCCGCGAATCGCTCCAGACTAACCCTGGGATGGTTCTTTTGCCAGCGGCAAATGTCATGAATTTTACAACGGATAAAATAGTCTCCACGCTCTTGCAAGAAGCTACCTACGTTATTACTATGCGTTATAGTGAAGGAATCAGCCCTTTCACACTGTTGTTACAAATGGGATAGGAAACGCTCCGGATACGAAACCTTTTGCGCTGTTCAAACGCCGAACAGAATGTAACTACCCACAGGCCGAGTAATTAACGAAATGGGAAGCCAGAGAATGCGAGTGCTACAAGAAAGGTGGGGACGTGCAGAAATATAAGCGATTAGGTGTAAGGAGCGTGGTAGGTGCTCGCGGCGCCGCTTGGGGAGCGTGTGATGCGGGCTGGCCCAGGCTGCCCGCAGGCGGCGCGCGGGGCGGCTCACCCTACACCGCCAACAAAGAGCGCGCACTAAAACGTGTAACGTACAAATTTCTGACGCGGTATATCATCGGACATCCAACCGGGTTGAAACTTACATGTTGACGGCTCAAATGAAACATTAAAATGAAACTGTCAGCCGGTCTGGACATCCGAAAACGTTTCTCGTAACTCTGGATAGTGTCGGGTTCTTTTTTCCAAAGTTTATTTTATACATCTCCGTGTGCGAAGAAGTAGTTCGATGGCGGAAACGAGCGTAACTTCAGCACATATCCGGCTCAGAATTAGTTAGAAACCTGGAGTTATTTATTTGAAGCAGCGATGCTTAAAAAAAACAGCATGGAGTGTCGATGGCCAAACAACTTTTTAGAAACAGTAGAAACGATATGCTATGAATCGGTCGACAACGTTGAAGAGAAGAAGTTTCGATCTTATAAACAGGTAAAAAAACAAAGCAAGTTTCTGAAATGGTGGGAATTGAGGCAAGCTTGCCCCTGCAATGACGAAATACTGGGCTGGGAAAAAAAATGAAAATATCAGTTACAACAGTCGAAGAAAAAGGGAGACGTGTGTACTTTAGTAACACAGTAAAAGCGAAACACGAGACATTTTACACAGTTTTTTTTTGTACTCCGGCGAGACATTTCAGCTACTCTAGGGAAAGAAAGTTCCGAAGGATTCAGAACACGCAGCTTCAGATGGTCACCTCCAACTTCAGCACTGGTAGGAAACGTAAACCATAGCACCTATCGTGCTTCTGCTCTTAATGGTGGATATATATAACTTTAATTTGTCAAATTATTGTCTAATTTCCGGTTAAGAATATAATTCTCTTCATCATGTACACTCCACGTGAAACTGTGTTGGCATAATATTTCTAGACGAAACGAAATGCTTCAGGTTCAGCAATATGAGTAATCAATATTTTATGAAGTAGCTCAACTGGGGATTTTGAATGAACTCAAAATAATTTTGGAATTAAAGATCGGTTCAACGTTTCCAAATAAAAACAATCGTTATTATAACCTAACGAGCGGACTTATAAAAGAGTCATGCGAAGAACTAGTACAAAATGCATACTTATACCTACCTAATAATGTGTCATAAACGTTGCCTCTGACGTTTAATGCAATAATGTTGAAGAGGAGCATCCTTTACAATAACCCTTATAATACTTTGTCATAGACAAGACTTATCACAGCGTTACAGGAAAGCCTCAAGAGAATGTAAACACATCGACGGGGCCGAGCACACCTCATGAAGCATGACGACACTACTTTGTATCTTGATATCTGACCTGAATTGTGTGTACCTTGTTTGTAGTAACTGATGGAAAGCCATCGAGTAAAATAGAAGTGATATCTGGCGTTCCCCGTGCGTTTATTGCTGTTCTGGATCTATATAAAGGACTTAGGAGGCAGTCTGAGCAGCTCTCTTAGACTGCACGCAGATGATGCTGTCGTTCACCGTCTAGTAAAGTAGTCAGAAGATCAAAACCAATAGCAAAATGATTTACACAAGATATCTGTATGGTGCGAAAAGCAGCGATTGTCTCGAAACAATAAAAAGTGCGAGGTCATCCACATGATAACTGAAAGGAATCCGTCAAATTTACAGCACACGACATATCACACAAATTTAAAGCGCTTCAATTCAATTCAATACTTGAGGATTAAAATTACGAACAGTTTAAATTGGAACCATCAAACAGAAAATGTTGTGGGGAAGGAGAACCAAAGACTGTTTTATTGGCAAAACACAATAAAGATGCAACAAATCTACTAAAGAGATTGCCTACATTAAGCTTGTCCGCCATCTGCTGGAGTACTTCCGTGTGGTATGGGAGTCTTACCAGACGGAGTTGACCGAGGACATTGAAAAAGTTCAAAGAAGGGCAGCTGTTTCGTCTTATAGCAAACAGTAGAGAGAGTGTCAATGATATGATACACGAGTGGCGGTGGCAATAAGTGTGAAATGCAGAGTAGTCATGTAGACGTTGACGTTCTTGTTGGCGTCAGTGGGTGAAATTTCGGCTAGTACTCTAGGTCACCCCTAGCGAATAACGTACAGCCCCAGTGTAGTGTTACTATGTCTACAGTATGCATAATGACTTTTATGTGTCTAAAGTGTCAGAATACATGGATGGCAAACATATCTTAATAAATTCTGAAAGCGACCCGGGTGCCAGCGCTCAAGGGATGATTTCCTCAATGCGTATGCAGGTTATGCGCATGAATTAAATTTTATTTACTGAGTTTTTGGTCACAATGGTGCTGTTATAAAAAGAAAACTTCTTGTGGCCGCACGTCCTCGAATCGGCAGTTTTCTCCGCAGACAAGGTAACAAAATGTCACAGAGCTGGTAGAGGGTCTTAGAATTTGGGCGAGCCAGAGCACGTGTAACGCGGTATCCGCCAACGGGATTGCCGCGGCAGGCGTGGTGCCCTCAAATATGTGTGTAGAGGGCGTGGCTGCCTCGGCACTCACGTGTATTCTCATCTTGTATCGAAATGGTCCCCAGCATTACTTTGTGTGTTCATTCCGTATATGGTACATGGGCGCCATCCCAGCCGCATGTTATAAGTGACTGCCCTAAATCGAGTGACCTCCTACAAACGTATTTAACTGAAGGCTTCAAAGATCCAGTGTTCTCGTGGCCTTTGGGAAAATCAAGCGGAGATGACGGTGTTGTAACTCGAGGGAGCGAATACAATACCGTTCCTAGCGCGGGCATCCGATACGTCCTTCCACGGAGCAATTCGTCACACGAGTAACGCTGTATGAGGTTGATATCTCATCCAGTAAAGATGATGATGATGACGATGATGGTCTCTTCAGAACAGTGCTTACAGAGAACAAGCCTCTATCTGCACTGCGGGTGCTTCACTATCAACAAAAATACTTCTTACAAACATTACAGGATAATGACATTCTTTATTAAATGGCGCCAGAATCACGTTTACTTGTTGGGAAAAGTAGACCTACATACAATACCTACAATAAAGATTAGTATGGCACTACCTCCAGAATAGAACTACAAAAGGATGAATAACATGAAAATATCTTTAAGGGCTACACTTCTGCAGTACGGGTGCCACTGCAAAACCAATTTAGTTTTCGCCCTTAATTACAGTCTACGACGCGGTTAAGTACCATGAATAAGTTTGGCAAATAGCCTCTGTCGTCAAGAAACTTCTTTCTTCACTTAGGATAACATGATACAAAATTTTGGCGTTGCGTCGACCTGCCTACCACATCATAATCAATTCTATAAATCCAACTCCCTTCATCCCTGCAAAAACAGCGTATATCGTGGTAATCGTTTAAAGTTACTTCCAGAATGAGACAAATACTGGAACGAAAAAGAGACCCTAAAATGTATTTTGATTATGTGCTGCAGATGAAATTACAGTGATCTTCAGTATGCTCGGTGAAATGAATGTGCATGGAACAGTAACCCAATTGTGAGAGCAAGTTGCAGAATACCTGAGGAAAAAGTTAAATATCTTAAGATTCGTTCGTATATCGACTGACTGAAGTATAATACTAACGTTCTGTTCGTTAATTGTGGTTTTCTTATCAAGTATGATAGTTTGGACGAATTTTTGTGTGTATTTCAAACAAAAATTATTAGCCACATGTTATCACTTCCGATAATAGACCGATATGCATTAACACAGACGACAATACCGAATTTTCCTGTCCTAAATAATTCCACAAGTTTTGCTTTAACTGTGAGAATTGAGACACAGTAGATTTATAAATAGCATTTATATAATATGGTAGTTTACTGAACGGTATTTATTGAACACATTGAGACTGACTCAGATGCAGAATCTGCCGGAAACAGAACAAAATGTGGTCTCAGCTACGCCGTCCCGCAATAAACCATCGCGATAGTTTTTGCTCATGTCACTGTTACTTTTTAATTTTAATGGGCTGATAAACTGTAACTAAAATTGAATCTACTTCGTATCTAAGATGAAACTATGGTCGTATCCTGATTCGTGACGTGAACACAAGTGAGTCAACCCCACAGAAATAGGAATCATACGAAACGTACACTTTTGAACAAAAAATGCGTGAAATATACTTTTCTTGTGCTGAAAAGGTCTGCAAAATGTTGTCATAGAGAAGCATCTTTCGTTTACGGTTAAATGGAGAACTGTGTGGCTGAAACTGCATTAATTATACGATGATGCGTGTGATTTAAGAAAACTAAAAGATCTGTAGTCTCGATGTGACGTGATGCACTCACGCAAAACCTTCAACGGCATCACATGTTCGTTAATGCCCAGGAAAATAAGTTTGTAGGCAGGATAAATAAATGATTAATAGCTCTAAATAGATAATACTAGAAAATTAGCTGAAATGTCGTGACAACAATGTAGGCTACACATTTTCCAGCGGTTCACTACAACGTTTGTTTTGGATATGCGGAGAAGTTCGAAACCTAATTAGCTCTCTGCACTCGCACAGCACCACTAATAAAAGAAATTAAGCTAAAATGGAATGTTGATTCAATCACAAAGAATTCTGATTTAATGCAATGCCTGTTCGGAAAGTTTCAAGTTTCTGGAATTCTAGCGCAAGGTTTCATGGAGAAGGATATAACGCTGCAAGCGAATGTTTCTTGGTTGGAAGGCGGTCTTTCATCGACAAATACATCTGGAATCCAGCATGTATGTGAGCTGTCTCTCTCTCATGGCAAGACGCTATTCCAATAGGCCTATCCCAGATCTCATTGTTTCGACGGACAATGGAGCATTAATGGATACCTATTGTTTTCTTTTCAGATAGCTCTTTTAAAAACGAATTCCTTCCTTTTCCATTTATCAAATTGTCTCAACTCCATTTAAGTATTAAAAGGAAATCAGGTAATGCATTGATAATGAACTTGTTCGTAGAAGGTAGGAGGTCGGAGATGAAGACGGCGGAATAAAGACGTTTGTGAGAAACTTCATACAGTACGGAAAGGCGGGCGCACGCACACACACACACACACACACACACACACACACATGCAGAGAGAGAGAGAGAGAGAGAGAGAGAACCAGAGAGAGTAGATATTCAGATAAGCCAAAGGAAGTGTGATGGTGAGTGATGGAGTGTGTGTGTGTGTGTGTGTGTGTGTGTGTGTGTGTGTTGTTGGGGGGGCAGGAGGAGAGGAAACAAACAGTGGTTGAGAAAGGAGGGGGGAGGGTAAGAACAGAGAGGAGAGAGAGGGAGAGGGAGGGAGGGAGGGAGAGAGAGAGAGAGAGAGAGAAAACACTTACCAATTGTTATTTCCCTCGGTGTGAAGTAAAACGAGAAGTTCGTTATATTAAGAAAATGTTTCCCTTAAGCATAAGATTATAAAGCTAATTGTAAGCGTTTTGAGGTATGCAAACAACGTACGGCATGCTCACATTTCCGCAGCGGTTTCAAAGAAACGGCTTCTCTTTCAGCAACAAACTGCCACTGCGTTTGAGCTGAGTTTCAGCTGAGACAAAACTCTAGAATTCAGAATATTTCACTCATTCCCCTTCTTCCCCATCCCATCTCCAAGCGTACTGGAATCTCGGATATTTATAATTTTAGCTTCACCACGAAAACTTTTAACGGAAGCCGGCAGACCGTGCAATTAAACCTTAAAACTGAAGACTCAACTTAGCGAACCAGGTCAGTCTGATGTAAAATGTTCGAATTTCAGACGAACAGGGAGAATCTGTACAAATAGATTAGCTTTTCATATTTAGGTTGTGAGGGCACAGTACGTTACCTTTGTTTACAATGGAACAGTTTCTTGGATATCGGCAGGAAAATTGTAAGACTTATTTGCTGAGGCTAATAGACCGCAAAATCATCGGTCAAAAGTTTCAACATTATCTTCATAAACTTCATGAAGATAACAGGCAGAGAACGTTGTCAGAGAAGATCAATTTTTACTTCACTGACCTGTCCTATTGTTGACTCGAGATAAGAAAGGCATTTAGTATTACATTAACTATTAATTTTTTATTACTGTTATTTGCTAATAAGTTCATTAGGACTACGCGAAGCACTTGAAGGTGGGCATTTGCCTTCATTTGTGCGCATATTTCTCTTATTCTCTTCTTGTGGGATTCCTTTCTCTCTTCATATCATGCTGTACCAGTCGTCTTTGATTTTTCCTCTTGGGCAACTTACCATTTGTTAATTTTGGATCTGCAGATTTCACGGTTTTCTCATATCTTGTGGAGAAACGCTATCCAATTTCAGAACAGTTTTGATCTAGCCAACCCATTTCGTTATGTTCGATTTGGCCTCCCTCCAACTGCCAAAAAAATCAACTACCTGTTTTTGTAAGTCTTCCTGGGTTCATACTTTTGATGTGTCCATAGAGTTTTAACCTGTGTTTTCTAATGACACTATTGATATTTGTGTATTGTTTACTTTCCTGACTGATTCTGAGTCGGTATTTTTCGTCTGCAATTTTTGGACCTGGAATTTGTCTTACGATTTTGTGTTCCTATTTCTCCATGTTTTCTATGTCTGTTTTCTCGTTCAAATGAAGCGTTTCTAATCCATAGGGCATTCTGGTTTAATTGCTGTGTTGTAATGTCTTAGTTCTGTTTGCTTCACGATACATTTCCTGTTGTGGATATTTTGAGTAAGTCGGTATGCAGTTCATATTTTGGCGTCTAATTTTGTTTGTTTTTGTATCGATTCCATTTTCCAGAATGGTTTCACAAAAATATTTAAATTTTGGAACGCCTTTAATTTGACGAATTTCGTCTCCATGAATTTTGGTGCTTCTTTATTGCAGAAAATATATCTGGAGACAGACTTTTTCTGCATGTTCTTTCAATAGTTCAGTTTGATTTTGTGCTGATGGAATGTCACGAGTTAAAATTGCTAAATCGTCTGCAAATGCAAGGCAATCTATAGGTAACTTTCCCCTGCCTAAAGCGACTAGTTGGTCAACTTACAGGACTGACTCTGTTTGCGCCATTCTTCTATCACTTGCTTAGGGACAGAGTTGTAATAGAGGCAGCCCATCTCGTCTTACTCGGGCTTTGATTTGGAAAGTTTCTGAGAGTTCCGTCATAAATTTGATCTTGGGCTATGTATTTGTTAGCGTTTGTTTTATGATTGCAAATGTTTCAGATCTAGACCTTGTTTTTTTTATATTTGGAAGAGAGATTCGCGATCATCTGAGTCATAAGCTTTTTTGAAGACAACAAAAGTACAGATTAAGTACTATTATTAATTTCGGTTTGTTTCCAGACATTTACGTATCGGTTTTCGACGTGCATGCAGCTAACAAATAACATACTAAACACAGTGTTCCTCTCTTGTGTGGTAATGGTTGAGGTGAAAGCTGAACTATTTACAAGTTTTGCTACATGGCGATGACGACGATGCTATTCGGCGTTTAGCACCAAATGTAATCGTTGTTAGGCCAGAGCACAAATAGCGTGTGAACTATTTGCAAGATATTAACAGTATTAAATCAGTTTAAGAATCCGGTTGAAATTTTTACCCTTAAAACTGATTTGCCAGAAGATATGGAAGTTTCTTGATATGAAGGACTCGATCATTCCTCGATACTGTATCAAATTTTAAAAGTCTCACGTTTATTTTATCGTATGAGAGAGCATAAATACAAGGAAAAGGACTGAACTCATCTTACTCGTAACATTTATTTCTATTTATTGTACACTGTAACAGAAAACAACGTTTTCAGGATATATAGTAATTGCCTGAATAACAGAAAAAATAATAAAGACACAAATCTAATATAGTTGAACCTTGGGAGATTTTACTAACGGGGGGCTTATAATAAATAAATGAACAGAATTTTGGTTCCAAATTTCTTTCCTACGGCGTCGAGGAACTCACCACCTATTTCTGACAATCTGAAATAATTCCCGCAAGCCTCGTCGATGTTCTCCACGTTTCAACACAATAATGTAGATGAATTTTAAAGCTACCATCAAAGAAAAATGAGCAGTGCGAACAACTGAATGCCTACACAGAGAAGTGTTTCCAGTAATGGTTAAGGAGAAATACTTAGCGCTTTGCACATGCCAATGTTTCCACGTCAATTACAGACAGAAACAGCTTGCGTAAACAAGCTCTTCTCTGTGGCAGGTTTGTTGGAAACGCGCAGTGCGTTAAAGGGTAGGCTGAAATTTGAATTAAGCCATCTTCATTCGGTTTCATGTAGTTCAGCCGTATCTAAAATGTCGTAATCTGAAGAAAGTGATGCTTACGAAATCAGAACAGCACGAGATGACCAAGATACCCTGAGAGACAACAGCAAGAAACACATCGTAGCGTTCTTACACACGAAAGTATTTATATAGTAGTCAAAGGGATTACGTCATTCTTAACTGTACGTTGAAGTTTTCGAAGCTGTTTGTTTCGTAGATAATGGATTCTCCAACGTCTACATAGAATATTTACTTAGAAGAGTACTTGTTTGTTCCGTCTCTTGCTACACATGTGGTTATACAGTCAAGTACAAGAAGATTAAGTAACTTTTTTTTTTTCTTTCTTTAAAGATTTATTATGAGTTGTACGGTTTCTAAGCACGGCTAGACGCTGCTGGAAGAAGAGAATCGAGTAAATTGTTACATACGTGAAATGACACATATATTTTGCTTGTGTGGATTTACCAATGCTAAGGGCATCCACGAGTTCACGTAACTACTTATACCGTCAAATAAATTTTAATGTAAACGTATTTGAGAACCTTTCGGAATTACATTCTCTGCACTGTTTATTTTGGCAACGAAATTTATTTTAACGAAAACGTACAGATCAAAGGCATAATGTAGGTTAAGATTTAAGGTTACGAGTAACAGATATGTAATGGACACTAAAAAAGTGAAATATATTGCGCTTGTTAACAAACTAACATAATAATTACTGTCTCCAGTCACAACGAAGCAAACGAAGCTTTTTTTTCTTAATATACTTCTATCAGAGATCGGTTACTTTTATGTTTTGTCAAAAGCTATAGTATTCCTTTCGTGACTTATGCTGGGGCTGGGATGTTATAACTGTGTTGGCGTTTTTCTCGTTAAAAGAAACCATTCCTCCACAATGGAGGCAACCTTGTTTTCTGGCCACGCGACAAAAACAATGAGGCGGGCGCACAGTTGTGGCTCCGCTAATACAACATCGTAACGCCTCGTTGTAAAGTTAATACCCGGGCCGATAAGCAGAGTTGAAACACGGCGAATATGCATTAAATAAAAGGCACTTAATTATGCAAAAATTATATTAAGAACACAAACAGGCGCGGATCCTTGGGAGCAACAGTAGCGAAACCAAACAGTGCGATAAGAGTAAGCAGCGCAGTGGAGTGGCTGTAATGTGGCACTGGTTATCACACAGGAGTTCCGCGCAGTCTGCTGCGAGGGCGGTAAACGCTTCGGCCTGTCTAAACCATCACTTCACGCCTTTCCCACTGACAGATACTGACTGATACTTGGCAATTAATACTATTGTATAAGATGTATCCTTCTATGGTACAAACCTTTGCGCTTTTCTTTCGTTTGTGTACTGACAACAGTGCAGTAGCTGGTCTGACGGAACGCGACGGCTCAAGACTTGGCGAATTGTTAGAGAGATTGAATTCGTTATTATTCAACGTAATGTAATAGCATGGACGCGAAAACAAATTTGCAACGCCAATGAGCTTCGCATGACAAGAAATTTTACCCGATAACTTCCAAATACGAGACATCCTATTGGATTCCGCCCAGCGAGTACGCTGTATCCTCTTAAGCCGGTTAACTCACACTCCAATGTTTCGTCGGAAACCTTCGTTTGTTTGCAAGTAGCTACTCCTAAGGAACAAGAAAAATGTGATGGCAGGAGACTTCCAATTTTTCTCTCTGTATCTAATGTCTCTTCGACAGCGACAGCGATGGAGACGGAATACTATGGAGGGCACAATTTAAGTCTAAGAATCGACCATGTCCTTCTATGATGGATTTTTTTGGATACCCAACGATTTTTCGGTAGGACTCATAAGGCACTGTACAACCACCGAACTCGTTAAACTCAACTTGCTGTATTCGTTCACGAGATATAGAAAGATGCACACAGTGGAGTTCTCGTTGATTCCCTGTTTTCTCATTTCTGGATAGCCTTCTATACAGTTCTGCACTGTCGCTTAATTAACGGCTCACTGAGTATAGGAACAGAGGTGAAAAATGGTAGAAAACTTCATACCAAACATAACGCAGTACAGCAGTTTTAAAGCACAGATAGTGTCAGAAGCGAAAGTAGCATCCGGTACGCATCAAGGAAGTGTGAAAGGACTATTATTGTTTTTTATACACATAAATGACCTGGCATACAAAAGTTTCATCTCCGTGAGTGCTTTCACCTGATGCAGTTGCGTGAAAGGCAATCAAACTGTCTGAAATATGTTCAGAAATGCAGGAACACCCGAAAATGATTTGTCTCTGACAGTTGACCTTAATGATGTCATATAATGCAAATAAACTGACCAAATGGCCAGATATCGTTTGAAAACACGATCGGCTATCTGTCACTCGAATCATTCACAACTGCCCAGAATCTAGAAGCATCTCACGAGCTATTTACGGCTGAACTAACCTTGAGAAAGGTAGCGTAATCAGCCACTAAGGGGAAGGCTTAAAAGCCCTTGTTCCACCAATTCGTGGGTGTAGTTAATCAGCTTGGGACAGTTACAAAATATTGGGACAGAGAATATTCAAAAATAGTTACACGCTTCGTCAGATGTTGGTACAGTCAATGCGAGATCGTCATGGGTCTCCAATGGCAGATGCTATTGCACTTCGAAGAACCTTACTTTTAAAGATCCGAACCATACGTTCCAATGCGACTGAAGAAATATATTGTATACTCCAACATTACACATTGTGTAATGACATTGAAGGTAAAATTAAACAACGCCGGGTGTACGGAGAGGGGGTTCTGACATTCTTTTTCTCGCGCACTACCCATGAATTGAACTGGAGTACAGAGCAAATAATTTTGGTACACTGAGTGCCCTTCACAATACACAATACTGTGATTTACTGAGCACAGATGCCGATGTAAAAACAAAAATCAGTGATCATTTAGGTCTACTGCGCCCTTCTTCTGACATAAAACACACACATTACGGAATTAGTTCTCAATCGTTAGTAATATTTATTCTGCAGAGAACACATTGCATACAACCACCTTAAGTTCATCATTGTTCGAAAGCAGTCGTAAACAATTGATGGCTGACTATGCAATGTCCAGAATTTTAACGTTTGCAAGTAATGCGTGACAAACACTTCACAAATGAATTATCATTATATTACCGATATCTTGTTCACATATTGGTAACATAACAATATTAAGTAATATTTATGAATAAAAGAAAGGGAAAATACTCTAAAACAACTAAAAGTATAGGCTGCAGGTAGCTTCTTGACACGGAATTGAGAATGAATAAGCAAAGCTCGTTAAGTACCCCAGCGCTACTAAGCGGAGGAAAATCTTACGGCACCCTTGTCACCGCACAGCGAAGAAGGATTCTCTGAATGAAAAATAGAAATGTTCAGTATGTG
The DNA here is from genome assembly GCF_023864275.1 of Schistocerca cancellata. NCBI lineage: Eukaryota > Metazoa > Arthropoda > Insecta > Orthoptera > Acrididae > Schistocerca > Schistocerca cancellata. The sequence goes on from NC_064629.1 coordinate 800,116,492, forward strand.
GTTTGTACATACCGTCTCGCTGTTCACGCGACGCGGCCCGCTGCCACCATTAATGTCTCTGAAACAGCCATTCGGTGCAGAGTTACAATCGTTTGACAGTCACTCAAGTTCTAAATCTTGCCATAAATGATTTTACGTGAAAAAGTTTGAGTATAAGATAACTTATGCTGGAAAATCGCTTGATGTTTCGCACTGTTTTACTAGAATTACTTTGGTAATCCTTGGAGATCTAAACATCAAGAAATTAAACTCCACCCCTGAAAGTCCAAAATTGAAGTTATGCAACAGGTTCAGATGTAACTATTGGATACTTGTCGGTAGTATCCTTGCTACTAAAACAACTTTAATCTCCTTGTTACTGGTGCTACCTTGGACAATTGTGACGTTCTGAATTCCACGAATATCAGTTCTCTTCTAAAATATTCACAATAGAATAGTACAAAAAACTAACGTATAGAAACAATCGCTCCAAAAAGTACTTAAAATTGGCAGAACAATATGTTACCTTATAGAACCATTTCGCGCTTGCTTCATTTTTACTACTTCATCTAAACGATTGTAAGTTATTTGGTAATACGGTAACGTGAAATATAAAAGATACACACTTATTTCTTGAGTCGTGATCAGAAATTATAGAATATACCTGCACGCCACACTAAATACCTCTGAGAATTGCAACCGAAAGTTCTCGTATCAGATTTCTGGAAGCGATAATAGGTAATCATATACAGATATATTTACTATTCAAATTCAACATTTTCCTAGAAAATACATTTTACTTCGATACAGAATCGTTTTTGTTCATTTAGGAAATACTCTGCAATATCTCATACTATCGCAATGGCTGTAAGTTGGCCATTTAAGCACAGACATTACCAGGTACTACGTATGAGAAACAGGGCGCATTTTCTGTGTCTTACGCACCACAAGTGAAGACTGCATCTCTAACTCCTACTTTGAACAGACCACATAAAACAGTGTACGGCAAAGAATGGTACTTAACTGCTTGATGTGTTTCGTCTACATCTCAGGAAAGACAACTAAAGCACTTGTATATTGCACTGGAAAACGTGTGCAGTTATAGCTAGCGGACGCCTTAATGGGTCGTCATGGCAAGAGTTTAATGCGTTATGTTACTCGCAGAATTCAATCGCAGCAATGAAGACGTGGTTTTGGCTTCGACGCTGACGACACGACGATTCCACGTAACTCCTCCCTCGAGAGTTTTGCACTACGCTGGATCGATGATCGTGCTTGGAGGCTATTTCGGTACTTTGAGCAGTGCGTTCGCGTTCTCAAGAAGCAAGTCCGCCTAACAGAGGGTTCAACGGTCATCTGTAAGTAGCGCTAGTCTGTACAGGAGGTACTGGAATTTTCTTAATAAGTCTCTCCCAGAAGGCAACAATATTTTTACTAGCACGCTAACAACTTGTCTGAGGATGTGTGCGATGGTTGTGCCTAGTGACTACAACAGCACCCGCAAAGTGCGCGCTGAAACTTATGTGAACTCTGTCAAGCTCTCGTTACGAAAGCTCATCAGCCACTACTCTGTACTTCCTCATTGCTGAATCGCAGCTTCTTGTCACAGGATACGCCCTCACAGGCGATGAAAAACAATATCATTAACTGCATTACAGACATAATGCAAGAATAACAAATCTCAACAATGCCCTAATTTAGCATAAATTGCGACTCCGGACCACTACGCACTGAAGTAAAATGAGGTAATGACACGTGAGTCTGTGTTCTCAACTAGTGGGCATGTGCTCAAGATTGTAGGGCATAACAGTTCTAACCAAGCCCGTGTTGTTTATATACAATTTTTGTTTCTTTGGGGACGAGAAATTTCTGGGAAAGCTTATTGTAATCAATGCAAACTTCAGTTCATATTGAGGCTCTATAATCATGGTCCATTTATTCTAATTTAGTTTCTTTCCTTGAATTCCTCCAGCCGTCTTGGGATATTTCAACGTTATCATGAAAAGCTTAGTCAATACTCCGTTAATTTTCACCCTGTTCTCAACAAATCGCTAGTCTGGTACCAAAAAGGTGACAAAACCACACATCGTATGCTAATTCTTCGATTCCAGTGCAACATTTGTAAACTGATGCAATTATAGATGATAAGACATGTTTTATGCCACGGTTATAAGCAGCTATTTTTACTTTAAAAGAAACGGACCACATTTCGATAAAAAACGAGCGCTACACCCTCGTCTTACAAGTGTCTGTATTGTCGTAGGCGATGTGCTAGGCCTCAAGGGAATAAGCAGTACATTTATTGTAAATCTAGCGATTAATAAATTGTGTTATATTAAGAAAATCCAAGAGACAAACATCGGTACTGTATAGCTGGAAACAATGTTAATATATTCATTAAAATCCAAGAATCAAATAATAATTATCCTTCCCCAATATTACTGTGGTATGTTTAAGTCGTGTCAACTCGATCGAAAATTGCATACTAAAGGAAATGTTCGCGCGAATGATCTCATGGAACAATGGTAAAGCACGAATGTGTACTAGGCAACTTGTTCGGAAAATAATATTGCATTAATTACTAACTGATCAAACCAGCGAACAAACGCTTCCTTTAATCATCAGTTCTTCGATCTGATGTTGCAATGACATACCCTGGAAGCCTCCGACTCTTAGTTTGTGTCTTGAGAAACTTTTGTTCCTGCAAATTCTTTGTTAACGTCCTTTTCGTCATTTCTGCCTGTTAGTATTACGGGCGGGATTCAAGTTGCAGTGAAAATTTTGAGAACACAGTCAGCATGGAAACCTCTACAAGACTGTAAGCGCACAGCGTCTAAAATTTTGTGACTAAACAAGATGCGGAAATAAAAGGACTCACTCTATTTTTCAATGTTTGTCATTTATAATTATAATGGCTTCTTCGATCCTCTATGACGATTTAGCAGTCGGGATTTGGGGGCAAACTATATGCCGCTGATTGGCCCCAATATTTCAGAGCGCAAAGTCGATTAGGTATGAAGGGAAACAAGGAAAATTGTAGCGGATCGAGGCTTCAGTGGGCTGAGCGTAAATTTAATAGCCCAGTAAAATGGAACCTATTCGAATACAAGTAGTTCTCTCTTTTCCAGAGCGCATTACGTGAAGACTGGCGCGCATATTCAACACGTTACGGTGGTGGTGGAGGTGGGGGAGGGGGGAGTCGCGGAATTTGATGGGTTTGTCAATAACCGCGGCCGCGGCTGCAGACCTACGAACAAACGTGCGCGATTTCTGAGCTAAATGTCAGCTCGAGCTGCAGCATCCGGAAGCTCTACTATGCCCTGCATAATCCAAGAAGCGTGGCTTTCATGTAGAACCACGCGACATGCTCCCCAATGGAAATTGTCCATACGAATACGATTCTAGACAGTTTTCAGAGAGATTCTCAGTCGGAAATGTTCACTACACAGCTTCATGTTGAATTCCATAATATCAAAGCAAAACTTTTTTTGCACAAAGAGCTGATGGCGCCTTGCCTTACGTTGTTTCAAGAAGACAATACTCAGTCCTACGTCGTAAGGCATAGGTACTTTCGCACTTGGCACAAAATTTACAGCATTGTGGGCACTGGCAAATTTTATGATACTGCATATTCAGTGAACTTGCGACTTTATGCACGTAGCTGATAACTGAATGGTTACGTATTCTCTCGTCATTTCGTCAGGGGCTTCTTTGTAACAGTTTATTTCAGTAGCGGATATTTACCTCTTCTCCTCTCTGAATTTTACTACAATATGTGTCATATTACATATTTCTGCACCACTTACATCCATCATAAATACAGGAAACATCGGAAAAATTGAAAAAATGTAACTAGTTGCTCGAGGTAATCATCAACAACAACAACAACATAAACGCAGAAATAATTGCGCGAAATAATTGATCAGTACAAAGTCAACATTTTTCGTTTGTTGTCATAAAAACGCAATGTCTCCCTGTTATAGAACAGACAAATAAATTACGTTCTGACAGGTACGGTAAATTCGTACACACTTGAACCGATTACTGTCAATTGCTCTGTCCTGGAAAAATTGTTTCGGGCGTGGCGGTAAAGAAGCATCAGTTTCATTTACTGTTTAGATCATCGAATGGGTGAAATGAAGAGCACAAACGTACTTTTACCTTTTACTCTGACGTTACTGCAAATAGCCTGCCTATTGAGGAGTTCCTTAACGTAATTGTCTACGTTCTGTGGCTTGGTTTCGATAATACTTACAAGAAAAATAAATGCTTCTTTTCCTTCGCATTTCTTAATGCCTGAGAGATAAAAATAAGATCATATATTGAAATTAACGTGAAAAATATCCCACGAAGGTTTCAATATTACCTTTCTATTTAGTGTATAGGGAACCATGAAACGTTTGTTACAAACAATCCTCGATGTTTATATTTCAGATCATGTGTGACTATGAGTAAATAATCACAAATACAGCCACAAAGCTGAAGCAGCAACCATGGAGCGGAAGTTGATAGTTTGGCCGTAAACTCGCACATGTTGTTTAGTGGTTAGTTACTCTTGCAGAGCGAATGATTTTCGCGTAAGCCACTGAACGGGAAGCTTTCGCTTCGGAAGAATTTGGACACACATTGGAGCATACTGTTGAAAGGCTCTGAACACCATGGGACTTAACATCTGAGGTTATCAGTCCCCTAGAACTTAGAACTACTTAAACCTAACTAACATAAGGACATCACACACATCCATGCCCGAGGCAGGAATCGAACCTGCGACCGCAGCGGTCGCGCGGTTCCAGACTGAAGCGCCTAGAACCGCTCGGCCACTTCGGCCGGCATACTGTTGAAAGAATATGCTATTATATGAAAGTCTACATATTCATTATTTACGTCAAAAACAGGCAAAGGCACTGACATGTGTCACAGAAATATGGAAAAAAGCGTTCGCGGTGTATAAAGACGATTGCTGAATGACAATCTTCATTGAATGTTTCCATGTTAGCGAAAAAAAGACTTCTCTAATGATCTCATAAATTCATTTCTGGCTTCGGGTCTGCGGTGCGCACAGAAACAAAACGGGACGTAGAGAGAAGAGGAAGAGACTTACAAGAACTTTCAAAATGGTTCAAGTGGCTCTAAGAACTATGGGACTTAACATCTGAGGTCATCAGTCCCATAGACTTAGAACTACTTATACCTAACGACATCACACACATCCATTCCCGAGGCAGGATTCGAACCTACGACCGTAGCAGCAGCGCGGTTCCAGACTGAAGCGCCTAGAACCGCTCGGCCACATTGGCCGGCCTTACAAGAATTAAAATGGTCTGTTCAGTTGGATCACTGGTCCGATTCGAGTTGTTCAATACAATCTGGCAGTTAATTTTTTATAACACGGTTATGACATATTGTTGTATTGTTGGTTTTATGTGTAACACATATATGGTAACTGTTCTTTTCAACTTCGCGAGTGTAACAGCTGTGCGAGTTACTACATGTTCATCCCGAAGAACGATTAACACATGCAGAATAATACACTGAGTTGAAATTTTTCTTTCACGTACAAAAATCGTCATCTACGATCTGTATAATTCCGTAGGAGGCGTCGTCGCACGTTTGTCACAGCTCGAAAGGTATGTGAAATGTATAATCTGGAAGACACTCAGGTTTCAATAAATACGGCTGGCAGTTGTGGCCGAGCGGTTCTAGGCGCTTCAGTCCGGAACCGCGCTGCTGCTATGGTCGCAGGTTCGAATCCTGCGTCGGGCATGAATGAGTGTGATGTCCTTAGGTTAGTTAGGTTTAAGTAGTTCTAAGTTCTAGGGGACTGATGACCTCAGATGTTAAGTCCCGTAGTGCTCTGAGCCATTTGAACCGATAAATACGTTTAGGGAAAAACAGCTACTCCGCTGTTTGCGAATGTTGTCGAATACCTTAAAGAATTTCACTGTAACTTTTATTACATGCTATTCACACTGCACAGGAATGACTCTGGAGTTATACTGGTAAGCTATAGTGGCAAGTCCAACAAAGGTTCTGTTCATACTTAAATACTGTTAGGCAAGGCGGGAACTTTCTTACGAAGAAAATCAGATCAACAGGAATTAATTCGATCGAACTGTTTCTATCCTAAGACACACCATGAAATATTTCCGTTCAGTGTTCCAATACCATCTAAATTACACATAAAACGAGTTCAAAATTATGGACATCTGTTTGGGAGGTTATGATCCTGTAAGTTTTTGAGATTTAAGGAATGTTTTTTCATTAGTTCGGACACGCAGTCACATCAAACCAACGTCATAAGAACGTGATGAAAACTGTGTAAGGCCAAAACTTCCACGGTCCGTTGAACATTCTACATACTGTATCGCGATAACGTACGGACACCCTATTATAAACATTGTTTCCGAATGGATTTCCGAAAAGCTTTTTGAAACGTGCTACTTAGAAACCAGTTAATGAAGCTGTGCCTAAGTTCCACATTTCTTTCATTTTGAAATAAACTTTACGAGAGACATTTTGCATCAATAGAAAAAAAAAAACAACACAGAAGACTTTGGGGACTATTCTGAAGAATCACTTAAGGGCTAAATATTTCAAGACTCCTTTGGATGGTGAACTTGTCAGACTTAAAGAAAGGCCTTCACCACCAGCGGCGAGCCCCGGCGCTGCTGGAGCTAGCGGTGGCCGCGCTCGCCGGCGTGCAGATCCTGGAGAGGCGCGGGCTCGCAGCGTTCGCCAATATTTACTTAGCGCAGGCGGTCAGCTGTCGCTGGAAAACGCCAGCGAATGTCGCGGAATCCGCGAGCAGTTTGCAGGTCGCCTGTAATTGCGGTCGCGCGTCGTCCTATTGAAATATGTAGCGCGCGGCGGCGGACGGCGCGGGCAGGAACTGGGCCGAGCTTCGAGAATTAATCTGGCGTTTGTTTCCTCTGCCCCCTTCCGGCTCCTTCTCCCTTTCTCTCCGTAATTCACTTATCCGTAAAACAACGAAGAAGCGATAACACTGTGTGAGCGCCCACGCGCAACAGGAAATTTGACTCAACGATACGCCGCCAGCTGCGACGCGCAGCCACAGGCGTCAAACGCCAAAATACAAAATGCTTCTCGATCAGTTATTTTAAAACTATTTAAATACGTTTCTCGATAATAACACTCTTTAAGTTAGCAGGTGCTACAGTCACGGGTATAAAACCAAACCAACGTGACTTTATGACTGCCGTCATTGTCAAAAAGGGAAATGTAACAGTTTGGCCAAATCTTTTCCGACAGTATGTCTGCGGTTCGTTATCGCGAACTTTAGTACGCGTAACACGTAGTCTGCGCTGTGCCCACAGAGAGGCGTAGTTAGCGGACTTGGGAATACCGAAAGGGTGTCGCGAAATGTAGCCCTTTGTTATACTGCTAAAAGCTGCCGATATAACGTTTTCATCAACTGCTAGAGCACTGGGAAAAGTTTTTAGTTACGAACTTACTTTTTTTATTACGTTTAAATCGATTCGTCTGCAAAATTCCCTGACGACAATTTTTATACATGAAGAAGTCTTTAAACTATGTATTTGTTCAAAAAGAATGAAGGCCTAAACTCGAAAAATTTTGCAGTCCTGTGTGATACTGTAAGTGCTCGCCATATTCCTGGGTTAACAGTCAAACAGAGAGAAAAAAATACTCGCTCATAGGTAGCACTCTCCTGCACCACCGCCTCTGCGCTCTACAACTTCTTTTCATTACGAGAATAGAAACAGTCCCTCAGTAAAAACCGCGCCCATGTGACATAGTACCAATACCGTATTCGCTGCCGAATTCACCGAGGAGAAACGTTAAGCTAATATCACAGCTGCTTTCTCACTGTGAAGACTTCTACGATTTACAGATGACGCTTCTGTATGGCGAGTAAGAAAAGTAAACTGCTGCTTCAAACAAATGGTTAGTACCAACAAATCCCACAGTATATCCTAGTCGATTTAAAATTTGAAACACATGATTTTTTTTTTGTTTTATCTGAATATAAACCAGCAGGAATGGATGCTTTTCTATAGAAGAAAATGGACGGCACATCGTACTATGAAGCGAAAATATGAACTGTCTTCATCGCACGCTCTGTCTGTTCTACTATCTGATAATATTTCGCTTTAATTAATTTCTGTTACAGGTTTATAGTCACTATAAGGATTACCGTTTTCCCTTACTGTCTTTCGGTGAGTGCTGAGGAGGTTTTTCCGGCAAGACCACACAGGTCATTTAGCCCTTCTTAACAAAACTTCAGCTAGTACTTTTGTCTTTACGACCACACTGAAAACACGATAATAAATCTTAATACAACACAAATAAAAAGACTCATCACAACAACTTAAACACATATGACTAGCTTTCTGTAAATCATTGGAACCTTCGAGGAATCTAATTCTGTTACTGTGTTAACGAACAAAGCTTCCGCGTCGAAATCTTTGCACTTCCAGATGGTATCACGCTAAATTATCCAAGATAACTTGGAAACAGACATGTATGTTTATAATCCATCTCTACTAACATCATCTTAACATACCATAAGCCGACTGGTCCACAAACTCTGAAACAGGCAGCTTGAGACGGACTCATCCGTAGCGTCGTTTTAGCCAGTTTCAAGTCAAAATGTGACGCCGTTTCCCATTAGTGGTAGTCAATTAGATATGAATAAACGTGATCTTCTGTTTTATCGTTAAACGTCAGCACGGTTACTGTAATGTTCCGAGATCAGACTTGGCTGGACGCCATCATACCGCGCGAAGAAATCTTTGTCTCCAACCCGTGGAAGGCCCGCTACAGCCAATCTGGATGTGGGAAGTGCTTTTAAGTAAGGTCACAAACGTAGTTCATTGTTTCGCAGTGACGGTCTACGTACCGTTCGTTGACAATGGGCCGACTGTTGACAAAAATGTTCCATTATTCATCAGTACTCGGTTTGTTCTTCTTGCGTATACAGAGGATATGTAGCACGGAATGAGACCGCAGCTCACCTTCGTTCCGAGAATTGTGCCGATTGTACTTAATATTGGATGCACTATCAGAAACAGCTCTGAATTTGTTCCCGCCTAAAAATAAAACCGGAAATCAGAAGCTGCAGTAACGTGGGAAACGTTAAATACATACTAGATCAAGTCCGGCGAAATTAACAGAACTGTAGGTCTCCTTTGGAGCCGCTATATGACTGAGCGAGAAATTTGACTAGCAATTGTTGGGTATAGGTTTACACACGGGTATCGTCAGAAGTACCCCACGGAAGTGTGATAGGACCGGCCTTGTTCTTCATATACATAAAGGATCTGACGGTTAAGGTGAGCAGCAATTTGCGACTTTTTGCTGATGACACTGTAGTATACGGAAAAGCATAGTCGTTGAGTCACTGCAGAAGCATGGATGACGTAGAAAGAATTTCTGTTTGGTGTGACGAGTGGCAGCTTGCTCTGAATGTAGAAAAATGTTGGTTAATGCAGATGAGTAGGAAAAACAATCCTGGCATGCTTGGACATAATATTAGAGGCAGGCTGCCTGACAAAGACAAGGCGATTAAATATCTAGGAGTGATGTTGCAAAGCGATATGAAATGGAACGAACTCGTAAGGACGATAGTAGGGAAAACGATTGGCCGACTTCGCTTCATTGGGAGAATTTATAAAGGAGACCGCTTATTGAAACCCTCATTTATGCACTCCTCAAGCGTTTGGGATCTCCAATAGTTCGGATTAAAGGGCGATATGGATGCATTTCACAGTCTTGCTGCTACATGTTTTACTAATAGGTTCGATCAATACGTGATCATTACGGAAACGCCCCGTAAACTCATATGGAAGGAAGACGGAGTTCTTTTTGCAAAACACTACTGTGAACGTTTAGAGAATCGGCATTTGAGATTGACACCAGAACGATTCTACTGCCACCAATATGTCTCTAAGAAACGAGATAAAGAGAAATTAGGGCTCGCATGGAGACATATAGACAGTCCTTTTCCTTCGCTCCCCTTGTAAATGGAACGCGAAAGGGAATGACTAGTAGTGAAACAAGGTATCCTCCACCATGGATCGTATAATTGGTTATGGTTTATGTATGTAGATGGAGATGAAGTATTGCGATCGTTTAACAAATAATAATCGAAATAACAAATACAGAGGGCGTGCATGCCTTTGTTGTTGTCGCACCATTGTAGAACTTATGAAACAACAAAGTGCAATACAAATTATATTTCTGGAAGCAAAGCTACAGGTTAAACCATCTCATACGACATTTGCAATGAGAATGAAATGAATAAAAGTATTAGATCTGAATCGTTTACTGAAGTGGATAAATGAAATGAGGAACATGCCAAGTGAAATTCACTGTGAGGGCACACAACTTAAGAAAAGAAAATTCCTTTTTAAGGACCATACTGCAGTCTGCCACGTTGCTGGAAGTCATCCGTTAGTTTTAGACAATGTCTATTAACATCTCGTTGTATAATATGTCAGAGCGTACAGATTACGTAGCTGTGTTTCATGAAACAAAAATATACATCGTACTCACACGCTCAAGTAGGCTGTGCACCATAATGTGTTTGTTGTTCTCGGTATCCAAAACCGTAACATTACTTCCAAAAGCAAATATTTCGTTCAGTGGAAATTCACTAAGATATGTATATCAAATAACGGCTTATCTCTCAGAACTTCTTCATCCTCGCATTTTAAGGACCGTTTTTTGATCGTTGTCTTGTGATGTTGGTATGATCTTCTAGTTATACCATGTTTCCGGCCGCACCATATTTCCGAAGTTGATGAATCAACTCTTGCGTATTAGCTTACTGGTTTGGAAGGAAGGAAGATTATGCCAACGTCCTGTCGACTGTGACGTCATTAGAGATGGAATACAACCTCAAATTGAATAAGGATGGAGAAGAAAATCACTCGTGTACTTTCCAAGAGAACCATCTTGAACGATCTCGAAGTCAAAAATAGTATTTCCGAATATGCAAAAACCATGTCAAAAAGATGCGATGTAATGAAGCCAGGGAAAAGCATAAGTTCGTTAAGGATTTGAACCGAACCCCCTCTTTCATAATGCGAGTCCAGTGCCTCACGAGTGTTCGGAAGTTGCCGCTAGTTTAGAACTGTGGAGTACAGAGGAGTTGCGGGCACCCCAGTCACTTCCAAAATTTGCCTTACACTTCCCGGCGAACTATTACGAATCCAAAGAAGACTATACATCTACGGATGTCCCCGGAAAGACGAGGATCGGCTGAACCTTAACAAATTTTGCCCCCGAGGGAGAGCAGTTTGATGCGGAGCGTCCTGCGGTTAGAATCGATCCCAGTTTCAAGGGCGCACCGTTTTCGACTGTTCGCGGGACAGCGTGGCCTATCACGAACGAGTCCACCGCGCAAATTTCTCTAACTGGCAGTGCGACCGACACCTTCCGCCGACGACCTTGGAATTCCAGGCTGCAAAATCTGCGACCGATGGAACCGCTGAAGATCTGCCTGGCGGCCAAATGCCGGGCTTTCCGGTACGCACAACAGCCGTCTGTGCTACACTGGACGGTCGTGAATTGGTTGCATCAACATAAATAGAATTTTTCGACTCAGAAGAATTACTCCAACGAGTAAGGGAGAGGTACAGGAACACTGTGACCTGAGCGACTTCATTAGGGGGAACTAAATGTTACTTTGTTTCTAACGCGATTTTGCACTTGCTAGGCTTTGATGCTGCAGGAAAATCGGATTACGCTCTTTAAGTGCATTAAGTCAGTTACTAGGAAAGTGATAAAAGCAGAAAGGGCGGCGAGGTGACTGCCGTGATAAGCGCCCGTTCGCGTCGAAAATCATCTGGAATCTGTCCGCCTCAATTGATAACCATATGCGAACCGCAAAAATTACACAGTGATCGAAACTTGTGCGCTTTACACGGACGACCTCGTTCATCTATGGCACATTCGAAGCTGACAACGAAGCTCAGCGATTCATCACCTTCCGTGTTAGTTGTGTGTGCGTGCAAGAAGCAAAGTACGTAAGTAGTGTCCCACCAGAGCCTGCTCTGCGAGCTGCATCCGCCAAGTCTTCGCTAACTCCCCTGCTGGAAAGAAGGGTACGAAAATTTCTGCCGAGCAATTAGTCTTTTTATCGAGAATGCGCCAATACGTTAGTTCGCAATTACGACGTCGGCGTTAAGCCGTTCTTAGCGCTCGTTCCGTGGAGGACGTCCTAACCGCTTTTGAAGTCAGGGCGGGTACTTTGGAAACGCAGGCAGCTACTGAGGAATCGGTGACGGTCGTGTTCTCCATACTAAGAGTCTAGTCCGACTTACATGTCGCTGACAAAACTGGGAGTCCGTTAGAATTTAACTGCTTCGAACGAGTAAAACAGTGGCAGTTTCTGCTTATATGAGATTACTCTTTTACGCTGTGTTAAGAAACTGGAAAGCGTATACGAAATTCACAGGCTTGGTTAATGTCACAAAAATATCTGTTAGTTGTAGACAAGTAGCGATTTTTTGCCAAATCTATCAGCTGTGTTTGATTGACACTGAGACCAAGAAACTGGTGATTTCGGAGCAAGAATTTGTGAGATGTGGTTTAGTCAATAAAAATTCAGAAAACTGAAATTCAGAAATTTCTTCTGAAATACCGAAACGGCTGTTTCTCAGCAGCTTAACAGGGTCGTACTTCCGTTCAGGTTCTAAGCAGGTGATCAGATTTTCATTCATGTGCATCACAACGGCAAGAGACTGACTAGACACTGTAAACCGTTAAGTCTCCTCGACATGCGAAAGAATATCATGTACCCCCGAAAACCGCGTGAAATTGCACTCCGATAATTATATTTCAAGATTCTTTTGCATACACTCAAACTTAATGAGCCACGCCTTTAAAATGAGGAAATAACCATCTGGCTCAGTGAAAGGAGACAAGTAAGTGCTCACATAAGATTGCATATGTCTACAGATACTTGTGTTAATTAGCGCATGAGAAAGTGACGGCATAGTGACATCGCCATGGGGGGGGGGGGGTACGTATGTGAACATATTTCAGAATTACTTCGAAATAGCGCGCGAGAATGTATGTGTGTGTGAGTGTGTGTGTGTGTGTGTGTGTGTGTGTGCTACCAATTCGACAGGCAAGACAATAACATGTCCCTACTCCCCGAATCTACTAATGGTGTCACGATACAAAATGAGGCTTTGTGTCTCTAGACCGTGAAATATATCCGGCAATACGTTTATGCCACACAACAGTAATTTCTCCGAAAACAGCTCTGTACGCCGAAGTCGTGCCGTAACCTGTCAACCTAGCTAGAGACAAGATTCAGAACGGATGCGATACGTAGGGTCGCGAGAACAATGCCAATACTTGCTGTACTGTGGAAATATTCACGCAATGCAAATTCTAGCGGTGGGAGCTTCAATGAGAACTAAGGGAACTGTCGACTCAGAAGCTCATAACCGGAACAACTGAGAGCCTTTCCTAAGTGAGTCAATCAGACTGCCGTATGTTACATATGATAAGGTGGCCACAAATTAGAATAATTCTACAATGACAACAAGTGATGCTTTATGCGAGAGAAAAAGACAGCTTCCAGTGTCACCATAAGATGAAACTACAAACTCCTGACACACCGTTGTTGATGTTATTGAGGATGTGTCAGTGCTACAACTATTTAAGTATGTCTGACTTCTGCCTATTTTGATAGACCTTGTGTTTCAAGTTCAAACTTTTGGTTTTTGTACAGTACACTGAGCCATGACTTTCATAACCTTTTTCCACTGTTCTCGACCATTTTCGCCACTTATCTAATACTACGCCACAGAGGCTTATTAATATATGAACATCAAAATTGTACAAAATTTCGTTTGTCGTCTCACACAGATTTCGAAGTCGCAGAGAAGGCTCTAGCAGCAGATCTTGCACAATCTGAGACACAATGTCTGAAGCAGTCGCAGCAGTGACAGCGATATTCTGCAGCTCTCTGCCGATCACCGAAAACGCGTAAAAAACGAAAAAACCCTCGATTGTCGCACTTTCTTCTTTATTGCGAAATGCAATCATGCTAAACAATGTAACAGAAAACATCGAGACGATGGTAGGTACTTCGACGTGGTCTCAAACTTGAAAATATTTCGCTGTGCTGAGGAGTTTGGGACTGCTCCATAACAAAAAATTTAGGCTGCGTCTAACGTCGCACAGAACAGGCGGTTGCGGGCAAGTGAAAACGGCTGCGTTTCATTAATCATTCACAAAAGCCACCGAAAGCAAAGCCGACACCCGCGAGAGAAAGGCCACGGAAGGGGGACACGGGCGCCCACCTGCGCGATAATCAAATATCCCAAACGGCCGGCCGATCCTCATTACGCCTCGCCTCACAACTTATAATTTTGGGAAATATCCATGTATCGAAGGCCGGTCTCTTTCCCTGTTTAGGTGCCCGCGGAGCTGGCAAGAGCTACCTACACACACACACACACACACACACACACACACACGGTCTTCTTGTCGTCGTGTAATGAGGCTTGGCCGACGTAAAGGTAAAATGAGAGGTTGGTGGGAGGGAGAGAAAAAGAGAGGGAGAGAGAGAGGAGAGCAAGAGGATGTAGAGAAATCGGTGCTTTCACTGGTTCGCTCATCAAAGAGTACATGTAGAAGTAGTGAATGCGGCGACACTGCGTTAAGTTGTGCAGAAGAGTGACACACATATTCCGTTCATACGGGATTCAGCAAATTAAAAAAGAAAAAGAAAGCTGAATCCGTTCACATTGCCTTACGGTTTTACTACAAAGTAAGTGACGCTCCTGAGAAATGACTTGACCGTAGTGTTACCTATTTCCGTGTATATGTAGTGGCACCTGCTCTCTCTAGCTGCTGAGGAGGAAAGCCCATTGTTTACCGTCGTAACACATGCTGCGACGGCACCGGTCGCCCTCTGCGAGTGACGCACTTTTGTAGTTGTGTTCCTACCGCTCCGACTGTGCTCTCTGAATTCACTGACGAGCCGAGCTGGAGAATGCTCTAGTAGAATTCCTACGTAAAGGTACAAAGCAACAGAATGACCATCCTGCCTACATCTCTGGAATGTCTTTCACGGCTGTATTTTCTTTCTGGTTTAGTGATTTTGCGTAGCATGTATAACTGCCAAACGTATTGGTGCTAGACTTGTAATCTGCCTCTTTGGCGACTAAGACAGGTTCTTTTCTGCTAAATTACTTCACAAAAAGTCAAAAAACCCACTTAAGGTTATTTTTCCTCTCCTACACTTGTCTCCTCTCATTAACGTTTCATCAAACACGTTTTAAACGATCAGGTTCCACTTGTCACAGAACTACTTGAAATCCGCCAACTTTTTGGAGTTAAGTTTCATTTAACTACACGCAAAGTCGACTCGAATTCACATTATTCCGAAACTCTGCATGTGCCATACTGCGAGTGACTCCTGTACTGGCCGAAACATGTTCAGGTATTGGAATAAGCAAAATCCAGTGTGTCGTATTTTTACATATCGTAAGTCCGAAGAAAGGAAGGTAAACTG
Source organism: Schistocerca cancellata (assembly GCF_023864275.1). Classification (NCBI taxonomy): domain Eukaryota; kingdom Metazoa; phylum Arthropoda; class Insecta; order Orthoptera; family Acrididae; genus Schistocerca; species Schistocerca cancellata. Next base: position 800,131,988 of record NC_064629.1, read on the forward strand.
CACGTATGGTAACTCTCGTTTAGCTGCTTTCAGCACACGAAGAGTGTTACTGCCTGCCATACACCTCAGTGACAAAAATATCTGACTAAGTGGCTGCCAAATGTTTTACCACTTCAAGGTATGCTGGCAATGAGTACTTTATCCAAGCCTCTGGTGCGACCTGACTGTTCTATTAATACTTAAAGAAAGACGTAGACAAAAACAAATCCAGTAGTTGTACACACAGTGATTACTCCTCCAGGCGAAGTGTGGCCGAAATAAAAGTGAAAAAGAGTTTTAAATCAATTTGCTTAAATGATAATTATAGTATTGGTTGTTCAAAAATGGCTCTGAGCACTATGGGACTTAACATCTGAGGTCATCAGTCCCCTAGACTAACAACTACTTAAACCTAACTAAACTAAGGACATCACACACATCCATGCCCGAGGCAGGATTCGAACCTGCGACCGTAGCATTCGCGCGGTTCCGGACTGAGCGCCTAGAACCGCTAGACCACCGGGGCCGGCTATTGGTTGTTTGGCAGGAAAATATTCACTAACGGATTCACTTAGAAAAACAATGGACTTCGGCATAACTAATAACGAAGAGAAACGCTATCAATTTCCACAGTTCGTCGGGTTAAAACCACTAAAAATGAATATTGAATTAGACACTGAAACAACCAATACAACATACCTTCTTTTCGGACCGTGTAGCACCACAGGCAAACCTGATTAATATTCGTTTTCCTGCTAGAGACAAAAATATGTTATTTCTATACCCACAAAACTAATTGAAACGATCTGTTTGAATTAACGAAAACTACCATTTTACGAAACGATTGCTTCAGCAGGCAGTTAAGTGTGACGCTTTCCTGTTTGTCTGTTAAACAAAATATTCTCAACGGAATTAAGCCTATATACTTACATGAATACTTTGGCGTGTCAGTACATCAATCTAATAAAAAGATATAACACTGCAAGATTCCACAAAAGCCTCTTTAAAACGACCATTTGAACCGCGAATCTTTTTATGGTTGTCATGGACTGAGATGTCATATTTATATATAAGGCTTGTCGATTTCACTATTTTTCCCACTTTCGTAAGAAGTGAGAGTCAACTGGTAGTTGTGTACATATATGAGTCCCCTTTCTTCTTGCCAACTTGAGTCAAAATGGAAAATTACTCGTTTGGATACGGATAGATAAAGCAAAGGAAATACTTTTTTTGTGGTACACTCGTTCGTTCCTGTTCTAAACGAAGGACGTTTTTTAAAAAAAAACGAAGACTAGAAAAGCTTCCGGGCTCCTCTCACAGACATAGGCAAAACATTTTGGAGACCTTTTACGTTATAAACTAAGAATCTATTTAGGCAAAATATTATCAACAAGCATTTCAGCGTGGCGTTCTATTAAAGAAAATCAGCCTTGCGTAAATTGCAGTTGAATCTACAAAAGATAACGTGATCTTAAATTTAATGCGGGAAGAAAAATTGAGATCAGTACTAGGTTCCTATTTTTGGTATTATATATTTTAATCCAGAATGTAGCCGCATTTTATGTTTGTATAAAGAGAATCTGACGTTAGTGTGCTTCATTGCTGAAAAAAAACTGTAGTATTGCAGACAACACTTGTCGATATGCGTTCTTTAATAATAATGACTATTGTTGATAATTGCAAACCAATGTCATTATTATAATAATTACAAACCAATGTTTTATAACAATCAGTGAACACATGGTGTGTTTCTGAGAACAATTTCTTCATGCAAAGTATAACGTCGAGTTTATCTGATTATTATTTACACAACGTTATGTTACTGCTGTATATAGAGATCATGGCGAATTCTTAATCGTTCTGTAAGTTTTTCTATGGATATTGTACAGATTACACTAGTTACCAGCAGATTCAGGAACATTACATTACTGAAACTGACAGGACTCCAGCTGTGTGTCCTATAAGATATAAAAGCTGTACCCTCTACGTGAATCTGCCAATAGAAATCGCATTTCTGTACCTTCCACAAAGAAGTGTGTCAGCGACGCGAGTGAGGAAATCGGACGGCACAAGTATGTTTGGCACGTAACAACGCACCTTCTGAACGCAAAAAAATGCAGAGTTTGATTTTTGACGTTCTCAGTATAACTCTCATGTTGGAAAAAAATGCAGTATATTCTGCGATTCCCCCCCCCCCCCCCCCCTCAATATACACGTTTTCAAAAGAACATATGAGGTCAGTTCCGAAGCTGCAAGTTATAACCACAAATGCCACCATTGCTACATGTATAATTTCCCGTCTACGTTGTCAGTTCGCGACAAGAACTTAACGCAATATATATCCAACAAAGCGGCCGAAATTCGCAGGCTCACAGTTCTTGAAATAAGGGTTAGAAAACAAGACTGTGGCACGACGGCTAGGAGCAGCTGTTGTTCTCTCCGGCAAGCACAAAAGAAAAGCAATGACGACGTTAAAATTTGTATTCCCCAGCTTTGGTAAGCGGACATTACTACTCCGACATGTGACCAAGCTCCGTACCGGATTGTGGCAGACCTCAAGTCCTCGACTCTCAAACAAACAGTTCCCTCGTAATAAACTAAGATACTGGCGAGCGCAGAGCTGTACAGTTTATAAGATAAAATATTACTGGCTCATATTTCTCGGTGGATTCTCCGCTAATAGCACCTCTCGATACAGCTACGAGCACTAAATTCTTCTCATTAAACCGACGCGATCTGCTACTTTATTATACTAGACCTCAAGTATGGTCGGTCTTTGCTTAATCTCGAGGAATACGATTTTAAATATGCAGAAAAATTCCTGTTGCGAAGTAAAATTCGATTTTTATGCATCCAGAGGCCACCTTGCATCCTTGTGATACCAGCCGCTAACCAGTAAGAAACGATGGCTGAGTACAGAAAGAAATGCACCATCTTGCTTACCAGTTAATTAACGCAAAACCATCTCTTTTTATTTACTACGTACGTTTTCCAAATAAATGTTACTGACTTAGAGAGGAGTCAGTCAGTAAAACATTTTAATAAGAATTGCACGAGCAAAATTTTCGCTGTCAGCAGCAAACGAAGGAGTTCTCTAAATAAATGTATGCTATGAATACCGCAAAAAAACAAAAACTTCTTTTCGACTTGTGTTGAAATACCTAAATCGTCCTAGTCTAACTTTGACTAAATTCGAAGCGTGTGGATTATAGATATGCAATACCATAGTACATCTATTCTGCAAAATAATACCATCCACAGTTAGTCACTGATTTATCAACGGCATCCTTGGCTCTCAAGATTTTGTCGTGAACTCTGTCACGAGTTGCAAATTCAGAAACAGAACGAGATGGCGCAGTGATTAACACATTAGACTAATATTCGGGAGGAGATTTTACTGTACAGTCGTTGCCTTAAATGTAAGGATTTACGCGACCGATTTATTTCCTCGTCATTGTAGTAGTCGAGGTTCAGCTCCCTCTGTTAACTACTTTGTCGTCTAATTAAATCCTGTCTTTTCCATTCCTTGATTTTGAAACACAAATTTCAACCACAATCGTCTCAAGAAACGTCTATTTCCAAAAGTCAGGTGAAATGTTGTCGATTTTAATTCTTTCACAAACCAAAACCTCTAGAAATAAACGAATCTGAATAGCTGTTACAACAGTATTTTCTCGCGTGAGTGAAAAATGCTAAGAAAAAATTTGTAACGGAAAGTAGAGGACACAAACGTTTATTAAAATCAGCTCATGCCTTTTCAACATCAATATTTGAACAAAGTCGGACAGGAATTAATAAAATAGCTTGCATAGCTCTCATCTCGGTGCTAAGCACGCACTTCCACGTTCTTACGAGGCCGTGCTGAAAAGTAATGCCTCCGAATTCTTTTATGTGAAAATCTTAAATCTTTTTAAATAAAATACGTGTTATTCGTATTCTACATCTTTGTTCTTCATTTCTACATATTTATTTCTTAATATAGTCACTTTGGCGGCGAACTCATTTCTCCCAACGAGAGACCAGTTTGTTGATACCGCCACTGAAGAATGTTTGATTTTGTTGGTGGAACCACAACCTCGTCTCTGCTTGCACCGTTTCGTCACTATCTACGTGAAGTCCTGGAAGGTAAGTTTACGAAACAGATGAAAATCGTATGGGGCCAGGTCGGGACTGTGTGGAGGATCATCGATGGAGCCAAGGCGTCGGATTGTTGCAGATGTGGCAGCATCGTGTGTGGCCTGGCACTGCCAAGCAGTAGAAGAGGGTGCTCCATTTGTGGACGAACTCTTCGAATTCGAAACTCGATTACAGCACTCTGTTTTTCACGCACCGACAATTACGTTATAAAGCATCATATTATATGGTACAATTCACAGCCCTCTGGCGGCAAAAGGCTGCAGTTACGTATACAAGAAGAATAAAGATGTAGAATGTTAACAACGCTAGTTTCATTTTAAAAAATTTGAGATTTTTCACATAAAAAATTCGAACGCATTACTTTTCAGCACGTCCTCGTACCTAACATTAAAATCATGGTTCCGCGTGGACTGTGAACGTTTTGAAAAATATTAACATTTAGTCACGTATAATTATTGGTCAATATTGTCTGTTGAGACCGTTTTCAAGTGATAAATGTATACCTACGAACATAAACGACGAAAACAGTTACGTACATGGACAGTAATTTTGGCAAAGGCGCACGAGATGATACTCCAAGAAATTGCCAATAGATCAGCCACCACGACGATAGGAAAGAGAGAAAATCACACGATATCAACTCATTGCCTTACACTTTCCATTACACGACACAATACGAACGCGTCTTCGACTGACAGGCAGAAAATACACTATATTCGAGCAAGTCAGTTATAAGAATTTACAAAAGAAAATGGCTTGCGAAAGCGGGAAGGGTCTGGAAACGCCGAACGCTACAAACCACCCCATGACTGCTACTTAATTTACAACAACGAATACCTATTTTTTTAAATGGAAGTAATGATTACCAGCAGCACTACTTCGTCAAGGTTTATTTCACAATTCATTTAAGCGCTTTGCCTGTAGCTACCTCTGATGAGGAGAAACTCCTAAGGCAACAGAAGGACGCCGCAGCCGTACAATACCGGAAAGACTCTACAGTAAAGAAAATTTGCTAACTCGAGGTTCGCTTTGATGGAGAAGACAGCGTGGACCATGCCATCATACTCTGGTAAAATATAATGCCAAAAATGCCTGTGGGTAACAGTGGGTACTGCCAAATGTTACATCCGTGTGGCAGGCCCACGAGACGACGAGTCTGACCAAGTGCGGCATGGTGGGCTCCCAATTCCTGGGCGCGGCCATCTTGGAGGCGATCACGGCATCAGTAAAAACGCCGGCCGCCTGTCCCAACACGTGAACTTGATTTTCGTCGATAGGCTCACGCTCAGTGCGATGATTAAATTTTAATTAAGAATGGTAAACTATTTCACCGACACGGAAATTGCTGTCACGAGGCGGCTAGGGAGCCCGGAGTAGTTCTCGTGTGGAATTCTCTGGCCGTGCCTCCTCACGCATCTCGCTACACGTTCCCGGGTAGACGAGATAGCATCCCGGGTAGACGAGATAGCAGCTTAAAGTCAAGCTTAGTTATATTCTGTGAGTCACACGGGCACTAGTTGACACATCGCGTAAATGAATTCTCGAGTCCCGATAATAGGATGCGTGGAGCATTCACAGTTGCCAAAAGTGACTCACGGTACATTGCTTTTTTTATTTTAATCTTTTTTGAAGTAGATATCTCGTGCTCATTTTTTCGAATGCGAGCACAAAAATGAACTATTGTTTCTAAGCCAACACGACAAAACAATAAAATCTTCTCCCGTCGAATGACACCTGAAATGCAGAATGAAGGTATATTCGACAGATACACTTGTTTATCCTCCAGTTTAAAACGTGAATATGATATTAGTAACTTAACTGTGCTTCAGTGCTTTCACAGCATCAAAATGTAAGGAAGTAATCCATCACTTTCACATTTTACTGAGCGTCATATTCGAAGACACACTTTGTTTCTAACGTTAGCGTAGCGAATGCAAGGATTTTCACATGGAATACCGATAAAATGAACTGCTTTTCGTCAGTGAGTTCTCCTTTGTCTTGGGAACAGACTTCAAAACTAATACTCTTAATATGATAGCCGTAGGCAAGTGCACACTTGCAGCCAATAACGCAACATTGCAATACGTTATCCAGGAGTTTCACACAAAAATATACTTAATTCAATATAAAACTGGTGTTCAAATTCATTGTGAATGTGCTGACATGTATTTAAAAATGAATGGAGTTCTTTACCCGACACTTAACGTGACGCTATTCCTATCTGCGTTGCAGAACGTAAATAAATTCTCAAAAAGCTAAGTAATGAAAAATGACAGTTTCATTTCTGGTTTACTAAAAACTTCTGCTGTTGAGATCTGCAGTAACGTCACTCAAATGAAAATAATAAAGGTGTCATCCATTATTCTGATATGTTGGTTGTAAAATAAATGAATTTTCGACGAAGAAGCACGGCATGTTGAGACCTCAACTTTCAAACGATACTCACAAAGTCCCCAAGGCTTCTGGGTTTACGCTCATCACGGAACTAGAAAACGATGCAAAAGATTCAAAAGGACAGTGAAACGACATAGTTCGAACGACTGTTGCTACCCTTTGACTTTGAATCGTTCACCGGAAAATGCCGGCATAATTATAGCGACCATCGGAAGTGACTAAAATTGTAAGTAAATTTTCGTTTATGAAATGAAAAAAGTAACTGCCTTGTTTACATCGTTTTAACAATACTCTCCCCTAGTACATGCTAAAACTATCGCAAAGGAATGCACGTACCTTCAATTTTCTGAATCAAGTGCCATAAGAATTTGGAAAATGTTTCCACAGGCTTTGTAATTGAATAAAATAGCAAATACTACGGCACAAATTTGAATTAATGTGTTACTGTGTATAACATTTAAACTGATTATAAACCATAGTGGTCCACAATACATTATCACATGAAATTACATGAAGCGTTTTCCAAAAGAAATAACTGCCATACGTTTTTCTTAACGCAAGGCGAACGTAAGTAATTGGAGATTTTCGATTCCACGACGGTATAGATAAATATTACACACAAAGAGACGCGGATCGTTTTCAGATTCATTTAGCTAAAGGAACAATTGTCGTTAAGGTCAGACTTTACAAATTATGTAGGCTGAAAGCTTATGTTAACTAGATGAATGACGGCTTCTCTACTATAATTATAAAATTGTTGTTTCATGTCATGATGCCAGAGAAAGAACAACATGCGATTTCTCTTCCATTTCGATGCGAAAACGAATGAAGTAACGTACAAATTCACCCAAACTGTTATTTTCAAGTCTGGAAAAAATTTCTAAGCACATATCCCACTATCCAACGGAAGACAGAAGTTTCCAGTGTGTTGCTCTTCTCACACACTCCCACAAGGTTAAAGAAAATGGGATGCCGTCACATTATACATGGAAAGAGCAACTAGAGAAACAATTTATTTGAAAAGTCCTTCTACTGCAAAACTTCCTGCTTCACCAAATTCACATAAAAGGGTGCAGGACGAAAACCAATACTTACTAATTACTTACAGTTACCAATTACATACAAATCAAAATTGCTCACTGTTTCGCAGCGAAAATCGTGGTGGCAAAATTACGAATATTTGTTTCACTATTCTAAAAAATTACGAATGTATACTTAAAAAAGCGTTCCTTCAATTTTAACAAACAGACTATTTAATCGACGTCATAACGTCAGCTCAAGTTTTTGGTGATCAATGAGTCTTACGTTTTTTCATGTAAAAATCTTGAGAAGAGATCAGTGTCGTTTCGCATATTATGTTAATACTTCAACTGCATAATCGCACTTATTTTTCATTGTTTATAAATTAGGAAAGGTAACGGACGAATTATAATTCGCCAGGCTAACGAAAATATGAGGACTGCTGTGTTTTCTTACTTCTCATGAGTAATTCGGTGTCCGTTAAAAGTTGGTAAACTATTGAGTCACGACTTTTCAACCATTTCAAATCTTTATTTTAAATAAAAACACGACAGTTTATAGTAAAAATGTTAACATCATACAATTCGACAAAAAGGTCGAAGAAATAAAGCCACAAAATGCCTTTCACAGCATACATAATAAATATGGACAGAGTAAAATTACTGTCGCTCTCTTAATGAAATGTTTACAGTAAATAAAAATTGCGGCTTCGTAGCCTCGATCACGAATTCTTCGTAACTGTGCAATATGCGCTAGTGCTAAGTAATTGCTATCATACACGGAACATAAGCGATATGAAAAATCAGTTTTTATTATGCCAGAACAAGCGACAACGTTGTACGACATAAAACGAATTACGAATAACAAACTGTTTTATCCTCTTATGTGTTCCGAATATTGAAACATAATTAACATTTATTTTTCGTTATTATTCCATGGGTTTTCTTACTTGACGGCCTAAGACTGTACTGACGTCTCCACGGCATTAAAATAAAATATAACTTTACTGAAAGGCGAAAGTTTATTCGTGTCTATTAATTTATCCCCTTCAACGCCGCTATCTTAAAACTCTAAAACGGAAGACGTTCTTATCTTTCTTCTCGATGCAATTCTTTGACATGACAGACGAATAAGTAAGGAAAGTAAAAGAATTAAATGATTGCCTCATGAAGCCTTGTTATGTAGTATACAACTTCGCGAATTCACTGCCTGACGTAGTTCTTCGGAGAAATGTGGCAACGGATTTCCGTTTTCGTAGGATTTAATGAGATAAATGCAAACAGTGTCTCGATTTCAGAGTACGCAAAACATACGCTTATGACTTATTGCGAGTGTATATAACTTATTGTTAGTGTTATGTACCTCATTTGTAGCTGGTTGTCGTTTACTTTGTCAAAAAGCCATTGACAACCCTTGCCGTCGGTTTTAGTGACAGTAGCACACGAAATACGATCTACTTTTTATAAGTTGACTTTGTATACGCGCTTAAAAAAAGGATTCGCGTCGGTTGCCAGGCAGCAAGAATGCCGCGAAAGTAGCGAGGCTGCAACGCATTACCTGACAAGCGGGCGTCGAGGGGGCCGTACTCAAGATGCGGGACCGCCATTGCCTAAGCTCGTGAGCAACACCAATCAATATGTGGATGTAGGCCTACGACGATACAAATTGTGTGCCAGGGGAGCGCCGTTGCCAAATTACGTCGCAAATTGGCGTACGCCGAGCCGGCGTCGCTTCTCCGCGGGCAAAAACAAAATAAAAACAGAAAAAGGGGGGGAGGAAGGGGAGTGAGCGCATGGCGCGCGCGCCGCCCGCTGGCGAAAACACGCCAAATTCGGGGGCGGCGGGGGTGGTCGGCGGCAGCCACGCCGGCCGGCGCGCATTGTTGCAGCCGCACTGTTGCACGCCCGCTCTCGTCGCTTTCCGGCGTTTGCTCTTTTTTCCGCGTGCTACGACTGCCGCCAAAGTACAAACGCCCGGCGGGATCTGCCTCGCGCGTTGCCTTGCATCGCTAACTCCCAACTCGCTACTCCTCTTAACTTTACCCTACACGTATTTTGTGTTCATATTTCTCCCACAATCGAATAAGAGCTTCTTACACCTTCAGCGTCACCACGACACAGGGCTACAAATTTATTTTCTTATTCCACTCAAATGTAAAGACTCTCTAAGTCGTGATACTTCACAGAATATACACACATCCGTTTTTTTTAACTGGACCATATGTCAGTTTTTATTCCAGTTAAAAGTTTTTGAATGTGTTTGATTTCAAAATAGTGCAACTTCAGCTAAATGTCATTTAAATCATCAGTCTTTAGTGATTATTAAATAACAGGACTAAAGAAGTATCGAGCCTTCATATTCACTTCACAATACAAAAACGTGTTATCAGGTTATTGGAAAGAGTTGCGCTTTAAAATATTTTATACGCATGTACTCAACAGGTGTGTTGAAAGTACGCGCCAAGCAAAAACACTCCGAGTCGTGTGATGCGATCGCAAAGTTTTTATTCGCTCCACGTACACATAAACCAAAGACAATTAAAAGATTCGTATGTATTTATTGGGTTTTCAATTCATTTTCATATATACTTATGATTTACCATTCTGTAATTTTAAATTCCACTCGACAGATTTTTCAAACATCGTTTGTTCGAGATCTTCTAAAAAACATTACATGCGCTAAAAAATTTATGCAACCCTATCATGCACAAACACAAACATCAGCTGCTGCTCCCAAAATTTGTTTTTCCTATTGCTATGAAGAATACACATGAAGAGAAGTGTCACTCTAATATAAAGAGTTACCGAAAATTTCCCTGGGTTCCTCTGCAACACGCACGCTATCTTTTGTCATCCTCTTATTGATAATTGTTAGCTGTGACAGTAAACAACAGAAATGCAAAGTTTGGCAGGGCATATTTACACTCTTCGGTAACACACAGCGTTAAAAATAAAAACAACACTGACATCCGTAGATATAAACAGTATTAACTGACTACAGACGCAGTTGCAATCGAAACAATGTAGCACGTCGGATTGTTTTGGAAAAGAATGTCACTTACCGACTCGACAGGCTCTCAATTGCTTGACACACAGACGCCTCGCTTCTTCAGACGCTCTGAGGATAGCGGGATTTTCGGACAGGACGCTGAAATTTCGGAGCGAAGCCAAGTTCAAAACCGGGTGTTACTGAGGTACACTACTTCACATGTCACTAATGTCATGTCGCAGTATCATCACAACAACCAGAACTTTAAGGAATCACATACGTCAACACAATACACGTAACAATGCAGCAGGCGGACGTGTAACTTTTCGCAAAAAATAGTGATTTGCAAACTGGCGCTTTTCTTAAAAATTGACAGTAGCTTCGCACTGTACGCGACGTACTCCAAAAAGCCTTATTTCACGAAAGGCACTACGATTTTTTCGACAATTTAGAAAAGTCAGTGTATGTCCGGTTCGGTGTGAGGAGGTGTGCAGGCGGCCAGGAGGAGAGACCGACTGCATCTGCGGAGACATCTACTCCCAATAATGCCCCGGACAATCCTTTCTGTTCCTCCTCGTTACCCCTCTAGGCTTGAACTGAGGCAAACACGAAAATCGAGTGAAAAAGCGAGGTCCGTCTCAGTTGGTCCTCCCCCTCCGCCGGTTCTTTTCTTCCAATTCTACCTTTCCCCTTCCTCCGCGCTCCTTTTTTTCTCGCTCCTTTCTAACCCTCCCAGACCATCCGTTCGATCCATAACCGTGCTAAAAACCTTACTCACTCAACCCATTCCAATTTGAAACTGCCAAGTCTCGGGCTGCGCCGGGTGTGAGTGCGCAGGCGCGAGGCATACCGTGGCCCCCCCACCACTGCGCGCACCGCCCCTACCACGCGGCCGACCCGACACAGATCCTTCCTTTCCCCTAAAATCTATCTCTCCCCTCCTTTTTTTGTGCCAGTTTTCACTGGCGCATCACAGATGGCGTTGCGGGGCGCCGCGCCGGCGAACTTCGTGAGCGCTCGGCTTACGTCGGCAACGCTCGAGTCGACACGCGGTGATTCCCCCCACCTAGCCTCCACGCGGCCCGCCCCGCGGGAACCCGCATTCATTCATAGCCTGCCCGCCGGCGCGTCATCGCACGCATTTACGTAACGAACGCGGTACACTGCTCGTCGTTCGTCGCACCTTTCTCCACGGTCTCCAGATTCCCTCTGCCGTGTCGTGGGCGCGATCAGAAGCTTCCTGGCTGTGCGTTGTGGCCAGTCTTCCTCGCACCCTGTTTTTAGGAAATACACACTACACCATCTTCCTATTCGATTGAACTTCACTTTTGTTTCGATTTAGAACAATCTGTACATGATAAAAGGAAATTAGCTCAGGTGGCGATGTTAATAAATTATGTTTATTTTTAGACCAGCGGGAACTTTATTAATGCAGGATGATCACTTCCGGGTATGGAAATCGGCAGACACGCTGGGGTGTTTCACTTTACTATATTTGCCACGATCCACCTCTACCACAATAATATTGCTGTTTCACCACCTACCTCCAAAAACCCATTCCTCTCAAAAGGTTGCTGCAATACTATGCCTGCTTCTTCTTTCCTTCCCTTTCCTTCCTCTTCCAAATGCGTCCTTCAGCTAAGCAATTCACTTAGAGGCCTACCTACAGGTACGTAGATACCAGATAGTGCATGAATGGGCTTTAATTTGTTCCTCCTTAAATCATCTTTCGTTTTAGTGAAGTTCCAGGATCCTCTGTGACAAAGAGATTATTCCTATTATAAAATCTTGCTACTACTTGTTAATGGGGATTTAAATTGTCACAGACAATGGCGGTAAAACAAATGCACACGTGGGCGTACCCTTACGCACATATGTCACTGAGCTACGACCGTGCATTTGATAAAAGTGATTATCAGGTACAGGGCCGGTTTAGATGACTCGGGCGTTAGCGTGCGCTTTAGTTCTGGAACATTAACAGCCAGATAAAAAGAAAATTACGATGCCCCTGCTGCATGTGTGAGAAGAGCTGCGCTTGCGACGTCGACGTCAAGGCGAGAGCCAAAGAGAGAAAAAGGCGACGGCCGCTCTCGATTTCTCCGCCACTCCCACTACTCCGGCCCCGGATTCGAAATGCGATATTCTCGTACATCGTGGGATTAAGGGACCCGGTTGCCTTTTCCCACTGTCTCTTTCGCACTTGCTGCCCGGGAAGCACGTAGGCAACAGCTGCCACATATGCTGGGTGCGAGCGAGTGTTTCTCTGCTCGGATCAACATTTTTTCCGAACGATTAGAAAATGGCTGTGCATTATTTATACAGTGAGCACTGGTCTTCTAATGCATAGTTGAGCAAAAGCTATCCCAGTACAAATTATTGATTTTGACTCAGTCGAACTACGTATCCTGTGCCCTTGAACGACAGTAAACACAACACTTCTCACTTGTTACGTCCCTTTCTTGTAAAATACAGCGAACTTTAATTAGGGTGGAATACACCTGAGACGACAGCATCTAGCGCCGACTTAGTGTTATGAGTTCTCCTTTTTTGACGCAGTAGAATTTTGTTTCACTTTTTTCAGCAGATGTTTATCAGAAGCAATGACTGCTGTTCAACCGTGCTACCGTATGGCAATATCAGAAAACTGTCTATCATAAGTGTCGATTGCACTTTTAAAGTATTTCTGTGAACTATTACATTAGAAAATATGTTTTCAGTTACCATCGTTTTCACATTCATTCCTGTAAAACCTGAGTTTGCGAGGACAGCATTATAGGCTACTCACCCTTTGTACACAGTGAAAGTTCTACGAGTGATGTCTGTTCTGTCGGACAGCTATATATAAAATTTAGCTATCATATCAGCCAATACTCTAAGAAACACTTTTGAAACGTGTGCATTTTGAACTCCTCGCGGCGTAAAGAGTAATCCATTAGATTTCGGACACGCAGCATCACAAATACTACTTCCTTCACTGATATTTCGATCGCGTACGGTCCAGCTGCATGCCCGAAATGTAATAGATTACTCATTACGCCACGAGAAGTTAAAAATGCACATCAAGTACTTCTTCAAGGAGGAGATGGTTTATGGGTCCACCGTTTCGACAAATTACAATACCAGAGAACAAAATTTTCGAGCTCCTTGAGTTTCTAATTGAAGCACCAGGACCACGGAATTCTTCCAAAATTTTCAAGATTGGAAGCCGGACGGTACGTGGCCGAAATATCAGTGGAAGAAGTAGAATTTGCGCAGCTGCATGCCAGAAATGTAATGAATTACTTTTTAAACGTATCCATAATGACACCAAGATACTGTTTCCAAATATTCTTCCCCGCACAAATCGGATCCCAACCAGAACAGTGGAATAGTTTTTAAGTTCGTGAAATCTTCATAAAGACGTACCCACAATTTTTTCTGTATAATAGCGATAAAGCAGGTACAGTTTTTATTAAAATATGGAGTTTCAGTCTTCGATCGCTATTCTTTATTTTCAATTACCGGTTTCGGGCTAGCTGCCCATCTTCAGATCATATGTTGTAGTTACAGAGTAACTTGTCCGTACAGAACACACTGTTCACTGTCATAAGTAAAGTAAATTTACTTTACTTTACTTATGACAGTGAACAGTGTGTTCTGTACGGACAAGTTACTCTGTAACTACAACATATGATCTGAAGATGGGCAGCTAGCCCGAAACCGGTAATTGAAAATAAAGAATAGCGATCGAAGACTGAAACTCCATATTTTACTTATTGAACGATCGCGGAATTCCCAGTGAGACAACTATGTCTAGTTTTGATAAACAGTTTTTATTGTTCTGTAACTAGTTTCAACACTACAGAATTTCGACGTTTTAGAATTTTAAATGGTGTATATCACATACCCAAAATTTTAAAACACTAGTGTGTTTAACATATTTTAAAATTTTGGACCTGTAGTATACACCACTTAAAAATTTCTATGTCTGCCAGATGGTGACATGTTGTCAAATTAGTGCAGAAAATACTAATTTTAGCATATTTGTGGTCGTTTTGCATAGAAACAACTTTTAAATTTGACTTGACGATTCCAAAAGGAAATTACAGGCACAATAAAGATTTTTCTAAATAAATCATAGTTATTGCTAACAGCGGCAGTCCTTAAAGCACGGAAGAATTTTTCTTGTCGAATGTTTTATTTAGAGATGTCTACAGCCTCGACGCAATTCGAGACAAGGGCGAATGACGCAGTTGGCCCCAGTGCTGTGCTGGAAGTGGTCAGTAGTGGAATAAACGATGTGACTGGTTGGGCCCCTTGCATCACAATGGGCTGATGGTTTGCCACCCAGGCGGGCCGCTTGCTGAGGCGAAACGCGGACGGCTGTACACTCAAGTCACAAGCGGACGACTACGGACGCCTCTCGCACTAGTACAATACGTGTTAGGAAGCTGCCGACGGAAGGCTAACGGCTATGAAACGGCCCCGATGACAATGTTTGCAAGATCATGTCGCGTTGGAGTAGAGTAACTAAACACAATAAGGCAAACCGAAACCGAAAGCAGCTTATCAGCCGTAGCATGGCGAATGAATGCTTGTCACCCGTACAGTTTCAAAACGTAGAACACTTGGATTAACACAGCTGAATTACAGTAACAGATATATGTAGCAAACTAATTCAGTTCCTGTTCTCTTAACGTCTAGTGACACATGAAGAATGATTCTTTCCTCATCGGTAAATTTCAGTGTCTCATGCTCTTCTTCTTTCCAGTACCACAAACATGCATTGTATTGGTTTCTCGAGGTTCTCTAGCATCATATTTTTGTATGCCGACATTCAACTGTGAGTCCTACGTACACTACACATAGGATCATATACAGTATTGTGTAAATCTCTTCGTGATGAGAATGCACCGACTGCATGAAATAATAGTCATTAGGTGACGCGGTATCTAGAATTTAGATTATTATTAGTTATTGGATCTAGCGAAATGCTCGACGATGGGTCGGTTGTTATCAAGCAAATACCAATCCACACGGCCTTTAGTCGAAGCATTTCATCATCATGACTTTCTCTAAATATATCCTAACTGCTGAGTACAAGTTCCTTACGAGTTTTGCATATGTTGTATTATAAATAAGCACTGAAAAAAGCAGATGGGAAGAGTAGGGACTACCTATGTATCGAACTAAAATTAGTTTAGATCAGTAAATACCTGTTTCTTATGTAGAGATGTATCATGTTTCTCTTGTTATGGCAAAAACGTACTGGAAACACGCGAAATAGACCGTGACATTTGCGCAAAGTTGATGTAATATAATGTACACTAAAATTCTGTATTTTTTAATTTTTGTGTGAATTTCGAATTCTTCTGAATTGTAGCCACAACAAATCTTAGGCCAGTATGACGAAACTGTTGCTGACCTTGGAGAACTGAGTGGTCGCATAACAGCTGCAATAACTTTGAATTACAAGTTTTGCTTCTGGGAACAGCTGGGGTGGGGGACACGGTGCGGTGGCTAAGAACAGACACGAAGATTGAAAACAGAACACAGGCTGAGGATTCGACTAGTAAGACCAAGAATTGTTCTGGGCATCCTTTCTGAGTCTCGTTCGTAGATACCGTAGAGTTAACAGTACCATTAGCGCGTAATACGTGTCTGCCCAGTTGTTTGGTTCTTTTTAAAAATTAATGGCACAGATATTTCAAGTCATAACGTTTGCAACATTCGATGGTAAGATGGGCAAAATGAAGATAAAATGAGAGACAATTAGTTGGTGAAGAAACTGCATATCCAGATGCTGATTTACGATGGGTTCGTACACAGTGTCAAAGAACGGGATGGAAGGTCAAAACGTTCCACACTGCATTTCAAATGATAGCATTCACAAAGACCGTCACCGTCAAGGTTTACAGGAACCGAAGTTTTGACGTTTACGGTGAAAGGTGTAGTCATCGGCAAACATCGGAAATTAAACTATTCTCGCCACACTAATACATGTAATGACAGCGGATTTGTGATTTTACGTTAACTTAATCTTCATTTTATTGTTTTCGTAGCACATTGCACAAGATCTTACAAGTGTTTACCCAAAGAGGAGAAATATCTGAAATCGAGAAATGATTTAGATTTTATAATTCCTGAACAATGAAAAATACTGTACTGCACATAAGAAAGCACGTAAACAGATTAAATCAGGTTTTAATGAAAATTACTTATAGCGAAAAAAATCCGTTCTGTTGAAAGAGAAAAAACTTTTTGTGGATACTATTTGGCAGTTAGGAAGAAAAACACGTCACAAAGGATAAAGTAAGGCACTATGTAATGCCTTAAAAATATTGCTCGAAGTTTTTGTACGTGTGTATTTCCTGTAGTAAATATGAAATGTTTGGAGGTCGCTTTTTCTATTCGTTCAGTTCCCCGTGGTGAGAGGAAATCCCCACATGAATTTTGTGAAGAATATCCGTTGGCTCTGCTATCACTACTAGTTGCTGCATAGGGACAGTCCGTAATAACCTCAGTACTGGGCTGGGTTCCCCCTTCCCCTGCAGAGGCTGCAGTTGCCGGAGGCGGCAGCGGCAGTTACTGCAGGCAGGCAACCCGCGCAGCACCACGCGGACACCGCATCATCTTTCTCTCTCTTCACTCAATATTTACTCATTTTCTTTCCACTAAGGCTTCACAATATTCAACTTCTACTAATGCTACTTGCCAATTACAGTCTTAACACTTGTCTATTCGGCCTTGATTCTATCACTGACAGGCAGCAGGTATATCTGACCACGTGCTGAAGAAGTCACAACGCATTTTGTAATGGCAGCAACTTATTCCTAACTAGTCTGTCGCACGGTTCAGCAAGTTTTCTTCCTGGACAATGACGTGCGGCAGACTTTGATCAGCTCCATGTGAAAGATTAACGACCCTCTGCCTGGAACGCACACCTCTATATCGTAAGTGGTTTTCCAATTTCATTTAGGCGAACAATTAACTATTGGACCTTGTGCAGTCCAGAAAGTATGAATTAGGCATACTTTTCTCTATAAGGTCAAATAATCATTGTAACTTTCAATTTCTGTTGTTTATTGGTTCCACAGAATTTGCTGTAGGAAGGGGAAGCTGTGGAGCAGCTGTAGGTTTGTTAACTAATCTGATGCTATGCATTGGATGTAGCTTTATTTCAGGGAGTATAAAGAGAGGATATTAATTCTGTCTCCTGTTTTTACTGAGATTGTTGCATGAACAGGCTGGGAGAGGAGCAAAAATGGAAGGAAGATGTGTAACTTTCCGGCACAGTTAGAAGGACGGCAGGAAAGAATAAGGCTTAGAAAGAACCAGAGAGCAAAAGTGCCGGGAACTGACAGCTGGAACAATAGGGTGTGTAAATAGACCTATGTTAAACAGCTTCGTAATAACAATCAAAAACAGGTCCTAAAAGCTCTCAGTGGGCAGCGGAGAGGAATCAGCGGTAGACGATGGCCCGCCCGGTTGGCCGTGCGGTCTAACGCACGGCTCTCCGGGCGGGAAGGAGCTCCTGGTCCCCGGCACGAATCCGCCCGGCGGATTTGTGTCGAGGTCCGGTGAACCGGCCAGTCTGTGGATGGTTTTTAAGGCGGTTTTCCATCTGCCCTGGCGAATGTGGGCTGGTTCCCTTTATTCTGCCTCAGATACACTATGTCGGCGATTGCTGCGCAAACAAGTTCTCCACGTACGCGTACACCACCATTACTCTACCACGCAAACATAGGGATTACACTCGTCTAGTGTGAGACGTTCCCTGGGGGGGTCCACCGGGGGCCGAACCGTACAATAACCCTGGGTTCGGTGTGGGGCGTCGGAGGGGTGAAGCTGACTGCGGTAGTCGTCATGGGGTTGTGAACCACTGCGGCTGCGGTGGGGACGGAGCCTCTCCGCCGTTTCTAGGTCCCCGGTTAACATACTATACGATACAATATCTGTAGACGCACCTGTGTAGCAAACTTCGGCTATAGTGAGATGGTAGTAGCCATGCTCGTGATGCAGGTGTTCAGTTGCAGTAAATGTTAAGAGATGAACACGAAGTTGCTAATGTACTGACACCTCGTGCTGGGCTAACAGAAAGTAATCTATACTACTATACTAGTACAATGACTAGTCGTTAAATATCGAAAAGTACTTGACTTCAATTTTTTCACGGTACTCTAATAAACTCTCGTACAGACACAGGTATATATTTTTGAAGGTTCATAATATATATATATATATAATATATAAATGGGGTACGTTGTTAGCAAAAATCACGAAAATCGCTTGATCTAATTTTCTCATGTTGAGAAATGAGAAGGCACGATCTGTTTTATTCGATAGAAGACTTTTAAAGCCAAGATCGCATAAATATTTCTTTACTTTCAATGACCAGTTGCGACGGACTTTGCTGTCATCTTCAGGTCTTTAAAAATTTTTTGCTACAAAACGTATTCATTGTTAGTTGGAACCACACTCTAAGTTGTCATATTAGTGGATAATGTGCTACATCTTATCCTCTAATTTGGCAACTAGGCATGATGTTTCAACTCACAATGAACACCTTTTGCAACAAGAAAGTTTTGAAGACCTGAAGATAACAGCGAAGTTTGTCGAAACCAGCTGTCAAAAATAAATATTTATGCGACCTTGGCTTTAGAAAGTAATTACCAAGCAAACCTCTTTACCGATTTACTTCAAATTTTCACACGATATACTCTAATATACATTTAGACGGATCAAAAATTTCTAAAACTACTTGACCGATTTGCTTCGAATTCTTACACGAAACGCTAATGTCTAATGAATATTTGGACAAAACTAGGCTATATACTTTTAAAAGTACATAATATATAAATGCATATAACACATAAGGGGAAACGTAGTTACCAAAAATCTCGACAAGTTCTTTCCGATTAAATGCAAATTTTTAACGTTACTAAAATAAATGCGTGGATGGACATAAGCTATATATAAATATATTAAGGAAACGTCGTTAGCAAAAATCTTTAGAAGTTCTACATCGATTTCCAAATTGTTTCTCTCGTACATTTTCTTTCTCATTATACACATTTTTGAACAGAAGCTGTATACCCAATAACGTGTTGTTTTGTTTTCCTCCTCGCATTCGGTTTTAACAGGAAACATGAAAGTTGTATTTATGGTTTATCGGCTTCTGATTAAAATACTACTACGAAATCTGAATTTGCAATAACAATAAACAAGGCTCAAGTTCAGACAGAGGCGGGAAGACGAGATGGAAAGAGTCGAGGGGAGAATAAATGGAGAGAGGGGCGAGGAGGAGATGGGCAGGGAGAGAGGAGAGGAAGTGATGGACAGAAAGAGGGAGAGTGGGAGTGGACGAAGAGGGGAGGAGACGGACATGGAAAGGAGGAGAAGGAGATCAGCACATATATCCAGTTCCCATACATAGTCAGCAATTGCGAAACATTACCGGTTTCTCTAGTAGATTACATAGGGCCACTGTGCGATGGTTCTTCAGAGACGGTGAGTAATCATAGGGAAGATGGCGAGCAAATGTGTGGTTTGTCGAGATGTTTTGTTACCGTGACCAGCCTCTGCTGGGTAGCGAGTTATACGCCGTTGGAAGTTGCCCACATAGATTTGGTGCCCTTTCGAACAATCAGTAGGTGGGGCTTTACACAGTATGGCCTATACCTAAATAAGCCTCGGATGGGGAATGTTGTGTCTCTTGTACTGGGATAAGATTCTCGTTGCGATGGCCAACAGTTATTTCCGCCTACGAAAGGCTTCTTAATGTCGCCTTCAGAGAATTACATGTATTTTATCAAAATATTTGGGGACTGCAGGTAACAGATAACTATGTTTATCGAAACAATATCTTCGAAGTGAAGATATTATGAGGCTTCCATTGCAGAGATTCACGTTACTGAATTTTCCCTTGTATCCTTTGCAGATGGAAGGAGTTGCTATTTATGTCAAAAATAACATTTCATTCAATCAGACTGATATTCTAAAATTTTTTAGTCAACATGTGTTATTTTGTAGTCAACATGTGTTAAGAGTGCTGTGCAGTAATGTTTGGATTTACTGTCATCAAAATTTTAGTTATGATGATTTCCTCAGATTTAACCCTACAATCTTCCTGAGCACACGTTAAAAATATTAACTTCAGCTACATGAGAATAATAGTATAATTGCATGTAGGTACTTCAATACTTATTTTTTTTTAATTTTTTCGACTGTGATTTCCCAACAAGAACACAAACTAGCAGAAGTACAGCAGCAAATGTTTTCATTTAAGTCTCGTTAATGGAGGTGTAGAAGCTGTTACTACAAACGTAGACGCAGTGGTCTCAAGGTTAGAAAGTATTAATTGAGAAATGACTAAAGGAAGGACAAAGAGATAGTGTTGATATTATTGCGGCCCATATTTTCCATAAATTTCATAAAGGCAGAGTACAAAGGAGAAATTGCCTGTTTCTCTTAGCATAATTAACTGGCAAGATTCCTAGTCTAGTTGCAGGACTGGCTCTTCAGTTGACCCGGTACTATATTTCTTTCTTCATGATAGTAGAAAGCATCGATGAAAAACGGAGGCCGGCATTAAGTAAATTAGAATATTAGGTCCTAGCAGCAAGAGATTCGGTTGAGTTCAACAATTTCTGAAAAGTAGAAAGCAGGTTACTTTACACTTTCATATTATAGCGTATGAGCAAGTGTCTCACTGCTGTAGTCGAAGGTGAGGATTTCTACAGGATTACACAATAGAACCGCTTCTTTCTTTGATTTATGTTAATGAATTGCTATCAGTTATAGCAGTTAACTCTAAAGGTGTATTGTTTTTGGAGATACAAGTAATATTATTACAGATACATGGGAGACACTAATATAGCAACTCACATTCTGGAGAGAAAAAACTCATGGGTTAGAGGTAATGGACGCAGTGTTGGTTGAAAGAAGACAGTACATGCCGTTTCGTACATAAAAGTCTGTTTGCGCTAACGTCTATATTTATTACAGTGCTGGCATGATTTGTGGAACAGAGGACACCAGATTTCTGGAAGTGAGGATAAATGGTAAGCACTTCTTGGAAGCATCTATTCACCATCTCCAGCACAACATAAATGCAGCTGCCTATGCAACTAGAGTATTGTCTAGTCAGCACTAATGATACACTGAAACCTACGTACGCTACGTAATTTCATTCCTTGATTCCTTATGAAACAATGTTTAGGGACACCTCAATTTAGCCCTTTAGTGACCACATTATTTCCATAAGTTGTACACTTTTTATGAACACTTTATTGGGCTAAGGAACCATTCATAAAATCATAGTATAAATCTTAAAAGTGAGAGTTTAGCCTAAGAGTATAAAAAAATTAGTGGGAACTATTGTTCCCACCGAACTCTGGAGTAACTTCTCTTGCTAATTTAAAAAAATGTATATCCTTTTTTTTAGTACAAAAAGCATGTTAAACGTTACATTTATATCAGTATTTGTTCATATTGTCCTTAGAGTTCACTAAGGTGTTGTACTATGGAACTTAGAGAAGCATGGTACTACACACAAAGGTACCCGACAGTTGCTGCACATTAGTTTTGTTCTTTTCTTTGTTCTTGGTGCTACATTGGCTGCATCTTGTGTTTGTTGTACCTTTTGTAGGCAAATGAGTTCCAACTTTCTCCAGACGAACTTCATCTGGCACTCCAGACCTGTCACCATTCTGGTGTTTGAAAATGAACAGGCCTTCCTCTTCGCTTATGACCTGAGATTCCAGAGATAAGCTGCCTCGCCAAGTGCAATCTAAATGTTAGCCGGTCTGATTCTGTCTTCTGTAGCTTCCACATAATGTAGGAATTGACAGCTGCCAAATCTACAAGAAAGGAAAACAGTCTGTGCCACCACTTCCATGAACGATAGCCTACAGCATACCGTTCACGCAGGTGATCAAATCTATCCACTCCTTCCATTATTTTATTATACTCTGCCATAGCCAATGGGCAGAATACTTACTTCACTTCTGCTTCCATCTTCGTTTCTTCTCAAAACAGTTGTAATGTGTTTGGATTGTGGTAATTTGGTAGTATACAAACAGGTTTGCTATCCTGCCACTTCACTGCAGCAACATATGACCTGACAGAAAATTCGAATTCTCCCCTGCTAAGTCTAGAATTCTTTTTCAGCATATCTGTGAAATATTTGGTGACTCAAAATCATCATCAGAGTCAGCATCGATATCTGAATCTTCTACATCTTCTGGTAAAGCATACAAAATTCTGAAAACATCTTCTGCCATCAGTCCAGGCCTTCTAAACAATAAGAAACAAACAATAACTACGATGCCAATTACGCAGCCATATGCATTGCACTTCACCTAAGTTCAGTGGGAAAAATAACTCCCACTAACTTACCTTGTAATATTTACGTAATTTTCAGTCAAATCCAGCAAATATACACGAATACTATCTCCCTCACAAATGTAAAAGTAGATAAATACGACACAAGTCATTTCACACGCAAAAGGAAAGCACACTGTACAAGAAACGCTGTGGCGGTCGAAACAGTGGCTCGTTTTCACGCGGAAACTGCGCTTCTGCATTGATTGACTAAAAAGGTAGAAATACAACCGCTTTCGCACACCCGTTGACAATTTACATGTAGTTACCATACTCTAACAGAGCTGACAGCACAAGTTAGAAGTGGGAACAATGGGTTACCACTGAACTTACAGCGAAAACAAATAAGTGGGAACTATAGTTCCCACTGGTCACTAAAGGGTTAGGCAGTTTAGCCCAAAAGCGAGTATTCGGTCCACAGGTGGTGTTAACCAGGGCTCCAGGTAACGAGTTACCAGTTCTCACATCAGCACCGCAGCACACCTACTCGCTTATGAGATTTGTGGCTGATAATATGAACTTGCTTAACAGGAACACCGGATGGCCTTCAGAGAATACAAGACAGAAGAACTATATTTATTACCGCTCAAAAATTGTATTCCACTCTACACCACAGTTTTACTACGCTTCCACAGGAGTGGAAGACTGTTAGTGACAAACTATTTGTATTCAAATCCAAGATACACCTTTTCATCTGGTGAATTACTACTATTCCCAATAGTAGTTTATTGCATGCAACTTTGCTTGGTTGCGTTAACTGTTATATCATTTAAATGAATGCAATATGGGTGATACTGTGCAAGTATGAGTACTTTACGTTTGCTTAAATGTGTTCAATTGTAAGTAAAAATGTAGGGGTAATTCGAAACTGTTCCTGCTGAGTATACAAGTTTGGTTACCGGATCCAGTGATCCTGATGTGGATGTACCTTGGTGAAAGACATGATGGGAGGCTGCTAATTAAACCATGGTCAACACCTCTATCTTTCTTTACACGCTACTAAGACTTAATGGTGTAGTATTAATGTAGTATTAATATTATTGTTTTGAAACTATCTTCATTTTCACATTTCAGAATTCCGAGTTTTATTGTCGTGTTTGTTTTTCTTGCAGTTATTTGCTTGTGTGTTATGACTTATTCTATGTTGTGTTCCTGACCCATAAGACCAGCTGAATAAAATATAACAACTGGTGTGTGAGGTCATCTGTTTGTAGTTCGCACATCTTGCAGGAACACGGCGTACAAAACTTGCTCATCCTCCTTTGCGCAATGTAAGATGAAAATATGATCTCATGAAAGGTATTCGATTTTACAAACTTACGCAAACTCTTGTGTCCACCTACAGTCAACGATAAGAATGACCAGTTAATAAAGTAGGTAACGATGAATCGCTGAGTATAAACAGCAGAAAACGCAAACACTACAAGTCACAAACGTGGATTTTAAATATATGCAAACGGCGTGGGTCGGACAATGTAAAAAAAAAAAAAAGTCGAAAAACTAATTTCGATCTCTTAACGGTTTCACTTCATAACGGAACACTTTCTAGTGAACAGTTGACGATTTGGCTGAAGACACTTCAGTCACAGGTATTATCTGACGTACAACAATTCCTTGCGTCCGATCTCGCTTTATGGGTGAAGAGTCCATCTACATCTGTACTAAGCGATTGAATATAAAAGTTTGTTGCAGATACTACATTTTATTGTCGAAAATGCCGCCCTGAAAGGAAGACCTTGGCGTTTTATAATCAAATTTTCATGAGATATTCAGCATCTTTCTTGCAGTGACTACAAGGTCAGTTTATTTTTTACCAATTCACTTTCATTCTTCTGCTGGTCGAAAAAAGCATGTGATCATTCGAGCCAGCCTTCCTCGTAAACGACTATAATTACTAGTAGTCCTTCCCCTATGACTAAACGCATACAAGTAATATTCCAGCATGAACCGAATACGTGTATTGAATGCGATCTCTTTTGAAGACACACTAGTTTCCCAGTATTATGCCAATAAATTCAAGTGTGTCATTTGCTTTACCTCTAAGTAAACTCATGCGAAGTTGATCCTTCATAAATCTATTATACATTGAATCTCCTAGGTAGTTGCACGACATAAATTCTGAATTATAACTTACACATTCCAAGGTCGTTACATTTTTACGTTTTGTAAAGTGCACACATTCAAACTTCTCTATATTAAGAATTAGTTTAATCGCTAGTCTTGGTACCAGGCTACTATTATGCCAAGCTGGCTCTCCACTTACAACAATGCAGCGAGTTTTGTCTTCCAAGGAACAATAAATCACGTTGTAAATCAGGTTACATATTCCATACAAACGTATTTACTTCAACAAAGTAAGATTAGGTTCAACGTCACGTCGACATCGAGATCATTAGAGACGGTGCACAAGTTCGGATTGTGTTAAGGATGGGGAAAGAAATCGGCCGTGCCCTTGCATCCCGTCATTTCGGGAAATCTTCGAAAACCTAAATCTGGATGGCCGGTCGGCCGGCCGCTGTGGTCGAGCGGTTCTAGGCGCTTCAGTCCGGAACCACGCAGC
The DNA here is from genome assembly GCF_023864275.1 of Schistocerca cancellata. NCBI lineage: Eukaryota > Metazoa > Arthropoda > Insecta > Orthoptera > Acrididae > Schistocerca > Schistocerca cancellata. The sequence continues at coordinate 800,157,429 of NC_064629.1, forward strand.
TGCTACGGTCGCACGTTAGAATCCTGCCTCGGGCATGGATGTGTGTGATGTCCAGAGGTTAGTTAGGTTTACGCAGTTCTAAGTCCAGGGGACTGATGACCTCAGATGTCAACTCCCATAGTGCTTAGAGCCATTTGAACCATTTTTTATGGCCGGTCGCGGATTTGAACCGTCGTGTTCCCGAATGCGAGTCCAATGTGCTAACCACTGCACCACATCGCTCGGTGTATTTTCTTAAGTAGGCAGCATTGTGTGGTCAAAATCTATACCAAACTGGAGAAACACCAAATCCATCTGGCTTTTCTGTTGATGGGACCTTCTATATAATGTGAGAAGAGCGAAGGTTTCGGAAGTCCATCCCGGTTTTCGATGGAACAGATAATTTTGCTGCGGGTAGGCCATTAAGTTTAAAATCAGAATAACCCTGTCAGTCCACAAAGTTTCGAGATTGGATTAATTAAAAATACGGAAAAGCTGAGATGGTGATTTTAATGCTTCGGGTGTTCTACATAGTCTCCTCGCATGTGGGTAAAATGCACATACGATTCATACTCGTACGAAGAAACGTCCTTCTTTGGGATGTTGTTCATCTCGCGCGTCACATTGGCCTGAATGTCGGTTATGTCGTCAAACCGTTGACTCCCTCAAGTGAATTTCTGTAATTTGTTCTTTTATGGTAGGTTCGTATTGATACCACCGAGTCTCGTCAACGGTGAAGATTTTTTCCAGAAAAGAATAGCCCGCGTTTTGCAATTCAATCAGTTCACGGCAGGCTTCCACAAATCGTTGTTTCTTCAATAGTCAAGGTGTGCGGGACAGGCTTTGCATACACTTTTCTTCATAACATTCAGGATAATGTCTTGAAAACCTGAATTAAGAGATGTCGCTCCATTGCGACTTGTGACACAACAACGTTGACACACGGCGGCCGCACGTCCACTACTTCACACTGCCTGCTCACAGCTTACTGGTTGAATGCACAGCTGTTGTTTACAGTTGTTTGTTCATGCTGCCGCCGTAGGTACTGCGCTAACGCCTCTTACACGTCAGGAATAAAATCGCTTCCTAACTTTTTGGACAGACGTCGTATTTTATAGAAATTTGCTGCGAATAAAGGTGAGTGATACAGGACGCGAGTAATGGGGATCGGTTCTGTTGCCCCCTTTTTTTTTATAAATGGATGTGACCTGTGCTTTTTTCCAATCGCAGGGAACGGATCTTTGCTCAAGAGATCTTCTACATCTACATCTACATCCATACTCCGCAAGCCACCTGACGGTGTGTGGCGGAGGGTACCTTGAGTGCCTCTATCGTTTCTCCCTTCTATTCCAGTCTCGTATTGTTCGTGGAAAGAAAGATTGTCGGTATGCCTCTGTGTGGGCTCTAATCTCTATGATTTTATCCTCATGGTCTCTTCGCGAGATATACGTACGAGGGAGCAATATACTGCTTGACTCCTCGGTGAAGGTATGTTCTCGAAACTTCAACAAAAGCTCGTACCGAGCTACTGGGCGTCTCTCCTGCAGAGTCTTCCACTGGAGTTTATCTACCATCTCCGTAACGCTTTCGCGATTACTAAATGATCCTGTAACGAATCGCGCTGCTCTCCGTTGGGTCTTCTCTATCTCTTCTACCAACCCTATCTGGTACGGATCACACACTGGTGAGTAATATTCAAGCAGTGGACGAACAAGTGTACTGTAACGTACTTCCTTTGTTTTCGGATTGCATTTCCTTAGGATTCTTCCAATGAATCTCAGTCTGGCATCTGCTTTACCGACGATCAACTTTATATGATCATTCCGTTTTAAATCTCTCCTAATGCCTACTCCCAGATAATTTATGGAATTTGTCCTTGAACAATGGAAGAGTACTGAGATTTTGGAAAATTGTAAATACTGGTAAGTACTTACATTACTGCAATTATCCTCTTTAAACAACTTATAAAGATTTATTATTCGAAACGGAAGACAACAATTTAGTAATCTAGGCACCAGAGGCAACTGCTTGAACTGCTCATAGTTTTGCAAGAGCAACCACTAACAAACACTAATTATACATTTTGAAGTAGTTCATATTTCTAAATTACGTTACTGCATCTGAATGGAGACTTGCTTGTGGTGGGATAGAAATTTAAGTTACAAAGGGGGAGTTCTTTCGATTAATGACAGTCTGGGGAACCTCGTTCGTGTACGTTACAGAGATGCAAATGGCTTTGAGTTGAGGCGACGCAGTTCTCTGGTGATATGCGACGCCTGTGATGTTATTTCTGCGATCGTCACGAACGTAGGGTCCATTTTTCCATATACGCTACGTGTCTTTTAGCTTCGGAGAAACACTCCCGGAAAGGGATAATATCCAGTTATGGAGTTACCTGAAAGGCGTTGAGAGTTTACGCAAGAATCTCTTTCTCGCGTTTTGTGCCTTTGTGCAAGAAACTTAGAAATTTTCTCTCGGCCTATCGCGTAGGCGCGACGTGCAGCAGTTCCTTGCTGTTGCTCGGAGTGTCCATTAGCTAAGCCGAAAAAACCACACCTGCAAACAAAATAAAGTACAAGGCACGCGAAATAAATTTTGAGTGCCTCGAAGCACGTCTTTTCTACGTTACCCTTGTATCGCCATCCTCAAAATCTAATCAAAATCCCCCATGACCACTTTTTAATATTAGCTCACGTCCATACTTCGTATGGTCCAATCACAAATACAGTTTATAACCTGACAGGAAACCCTAGTTGAGTGTTATCAATTTCAGCTGCCTTTTCGCAACATTCCGTGGTTTTCCTTCCTTACAGTACACCGAAAGACATTTCGGCTTTGGTTTTTCTATTTCTAATATTTTAAATTTCTGCCCTGTCTAGTATACAAGTTTCTTGACTCTCCATTTTTGTCTTACTATCAATCTTTACATCTGACCCAAATTTAAAACGGTTCTGGAAGAAATTCTGGGAGAACATAATACTGTAACAGTTACTGTTGGCTTTGCACATAGCCCTTCGCGTAGCTATGTGCATTTCAATTTTCCTATATATGATTTTGTGCTTTTCTTTGTAATCTGAAATTTCAGATGTTTCCATATTAAAGTTTGAACAGTGGGGAAAATACTGTGATTATTCTAAGCATATTGCTCGTAACTGGTAATTAAACAAAAGTGTATTTCAGAGATTTTATACTTAAATGTCTTAAGTTTGAAATTTCAAGAAACCTGTCACCAAATGTTTATTTAAAATGTGTTGGCTCAAATGGCTCTGAGCACTATGGGACTTAACATCTCAGGTCATCAGTCCCCTAGAACTTAGAACTAGTTAAACCTAACTAACCTAAGGACATCACACACATCCATGCCCGATACAGGATTCGAACCTGCGACCGCTGCGGTCGCGCGGTTCCAGACTGTAGCGCCTAGAACCGCTCGGCCACATCGGCCCAGCTTAAAATGTGTAATATCTGATATACTGTTATACAAATAACAATGTTATCAGATATTTTGTTAAGTAATGAGTTTTGTAAAAGTCTGGATTTATGGTTTACTACTCAGTGAGTGTATAATAACTGATATACTGTTTGGGATGTGCAACATTATTCGATTTATATCGATAATAATGTTATTATATATTTTGCTAAATAAAGAGTTATATAATTAGTATGGATTTGTGGTATACTAAGCAACGAATGTGAAGTACGGAAATGGAAAACGGTGGCTCGGAGGGAAGAAAAATAAAAAAAAGTCAGCAGAAACATAACAGGCTTTCTGCAGAACAAAGTCAGTGTAAACTGACCTTTCGAAGTCTGTAGATATTTTTATGTTTTGTTTTTGTAAATCGCGGATTATTTGCAGTAAAGAAGGAAACTGCTATAACATAACGTGAACCAAGTCTGCAAACTCTTCGACGCCTATATCTAATATGAGAACAAGAGACTACATGAGCGCATGTAGTTTGGCCAGGATTTCAGAATTGTTTGTGAGGTTAGGACCTGGAATATGTCGTGCACATTGCGATGTCAGAAGTTTGTAGTTCACAGTAATCATCGGAAAGTATAAAAATAGTGTGTGTGAATTGTTGTTAATATAAAGACATTTTTTTCACGGCGATTTAAAGTTGTATGCTGCTGCGATGCTCGCCCAGTCTGTTATTTATCAGCAGTTTCTCAGTATCGTGACCTGGAGATCTGACTAGCAGAACGAATGAGAAAGATGAATTCAACGAGTCATCAAAAGAGTTTAGTATAGTCGTTACACGCCAAAACAAGCGCGTAGTCCTTGTTCCATCACGAAGAGCAAATTAAGCATGTCAGTGGAATAGAAACAGCACTCTATGTAAATGTTACGGAGAGCTTAACTTATTACAACTGATGGCCTATGAAATGAGTATCTAGCAAAACTGGCATCCCCTACTTCTCTCTGAGTACAGAGGGTAGACATGAGAAATTGTTGCCGGCCGCGGTGGTCTAGCGGTTCTAGGCGCGCAGTCCGGAACCGCGCGTCTGCTACGGTCGCAGGTTCGAATCCTGCCTCGGGCATGGATGTGTGTGATGTCCTTAGGTTAGTTAGGTTTAAGTAGTTCTAAGTTCTAGGGGACTGATGACCACAGATGTTAAGTCCCATAGTGCTCAGAGCCATTTGAACCATTTGAGAAATTGTTGTTTCCTGTTTCGAGTAGGAAAAAGTAACCTTTAAAACGTGTGTTGTTCGAGACGTGGTGACAGAGTGCTGTTTTTGATATTCGTCGCACTCTTTTGCTATCTACTTCGTTGTATTACTTTTTCCGGACAATTCACATGTCAAAATTATTGTCATCCACATTTCTGCCAGGTGCCCCATGAAATTCGCCCCCCCCCCCCCAAAAAAAAAATCTGGTTGCAGCACAAGTAGAGATTTCCAACAAAAGGACTTTTTTATACGCTGTCATATGAAACACCTTAGGTTATGAAATTCATATCCAAAGTAAGTGTAAACAACAACAAAAAAATCTCGAGTGGCAATGGCTCTGAGCACTATGGGACTTAACTGCTGTGGTCATCAGTTCCCTAGAACTTAGAACTACTTAAACCTAACTAACCTAAGGACATCACACACATCCATGCCCGAGGCAGGATTCGAACCTGCGACCGTAGCGGTCACGCTCCAGACTGTAGCGCCTAGAACAGCTCGGTCACTCCGGCCGGCCATTCGCCAGTACTTTCCCTTATATAGGCCTGCATCTTTGCTATAACGTACGCGCTATATTTCGAACTTCTGCAGAACTTTGCCAATCTAGGGTATTTTGAGTTCTTTTAAATTTGGCGTGGTTTTTTCGTTGCTTCTGCAACAGCGATCTGACCAGTTTTGCGTACCATGGGGGATCAATACCATCACTTATTAATTTATGTGGTATATATCTCTCAACTACCGACGATACTATCTCTTTGAAAACATTCCAGATCTTTTCTACGCTTACATAATCAGATCGGAAGGTGTGAAAACTGTCTCTTAAAAGGGCGTTAAGAGCATTTGTATCAGCTTTTTTTAAGTACATGTACTTTGCGTTTCTTTTTGATGGTTGTGGGTGTTACGATATTCAGCCTAGCAGCAGCTGTCTTCTGGTCGCTAATCCCTGTATTCGTCATGAGACTCCCTATTTGTCCAGGATTATTTGTTGCTAAGAGGTCAAGTATGCTTTCACAACCATTTACGCTACGAGTGGGCTCATGAACTAATTTTGCAACATAGGTTTCTGAGAAAGCGTTCGCCGGCCGGAGTGGCCGAGCGGTTCTAGACGCTACAGTCCGGAACCGCGCGACCGCTACGGTCGCACGTTCGAATCCTGCCTCGGGCATGGATGTGTGTGATGGCCTTAGGTTAGTTAGGTTTAAGTAGTTCTGAGTTCTAGGGGACTGATGACCTCAGAAGTTAAGTCCCATAGTGCTCTGAGCCATTTGAACCATTTTGAGAAGGCGTTCAGTACAATTTCGGATGCCATTTTATGCCTGGCGCCGGCTTTAAACGTATAATTTTTCCAGCATATCGAGGATACATTGAAGTCACCACTGACTGTAATTGTATGAATGGTATAACTACTTGAAATGATACACAAGTTTTCTTTGAACTGTTCAGGTGCCGAAAACCCTCCGATAGAAGTTTTCTGTTCTGAAATGTCTCTAAATCCTTCGAGTCGAGGTTGTATGTCGTATCTAGTGGCGCTCTAGGCTACGGCCACTGCATTGGTGCATGGCGCGTATGCGGCTGTCACTGTAAGACAAGTGAAGCGGAACTCTACAGTTAGCCTCTCAGCACCCAGCACGCCGGCGACGGAGTTCACGTGCCTATTGCAGTCTGAGGCGTTTGTGGTTTCTGGACAATGGAGGCCTACGCAATGGTATGCGTGCCACCAGCCCAGCCCGCAGCAGACAGCGTCGTACAGATCCACGCCCACAGCGGTGCTCCACCTTCGGGTCAACATTGTGGGCCAATCTGTGCGTTCCGTTACAGCTATGCAGAAAAAGTGGTAGTTTTCCTCGACTGTGGTCACATTACTGGACTCAGTACCCGCACCAATGCGAACGACCAATTTCTATCTCACTCCACATACGTATTATAGTCCTATCAGTATTCCCTATACCAAATTATGTGTGAAAATATGACAAAGCCACTTCCCGGGCTCGATTATTTTATCCTGTGCAGACGCATTCATATGCTAACATTCTGTCCTTGGACGTCTTGCAGGTATACTGGCACTTGTTTTACGTTTTCAATTCAAACAGTATCTGCTCATAAATAAACTCTCCTCATACACAAACCTTGGTGTAATAGTTATCTTTCCGCTAACACAGGAGAGTGCGTTGATGGAGCGCTGCGTACACCATCTCTCAGCAATCTTACTCAGTTATTGTTGGCACATTGTCAAAACATCCTCAGAGTTTGGATTTACTCACGCAGTTCTTTCCAAATGATACAATTTCCACAAAATTTGATATATAATGCGAGGCGCCGGGACTAGCAGTGTATTTAACACTAAATTCTTGTAGAATCTTCATATGGAAATGATGCTCTAAGCCCCCCCCCCCTTTTCTAACTCCGACTATTGCTGTAGTACATGGATTAAGAACAAACGCGAACTGACTGTAATCGACCCTGCAATTGGAGTGGAAAAGAGTTTGGCAACTGCAATAATTTAATGTGATAAAGGAAAGTTTCATTAACGTAGTGAGAAATGAAAGGGTTGCCCTGTCGATCAACAGAATGAAAGTTCTGTCCAAAATAACAATTTGATTTATTATGACTAAACTCAAAATAATAAACAAAACACATGAAACATTTACAATACGTCAAATTGGATACTAAAATAAATGTTGTGAAGGCGAAGTTGTCCATAAACTAGATTGCGACATTTATGACCAAGTAGTATGTGGAGCCAGCTCCTTGCAACTCAAACCTTAAGAGAAACACCCAGCCAACCCAACATCAATTGCTGCTACAGTAGTGAGAACTCAGACAATGAACACCCAAGAGAGAACCACGTTTGCTCTGCTGAGCTCTGATTGTCACATGGCAAAATTCCCTAATCTGCCGGTGCTGCGGACATACATTACCAAGCTGTCTTCTTAACTGCAAGGACACGATCTGGCATACCAGAGGCGATGGCTGGTTGCTTCGAGGGCCCGCCGTGGTGATGATAATGTCGCGCGTATAGCCCGAAACAAATTATCCTGGTCTGGTTGTTCCGAACTAAAGACTTCCTAGCAACACAAATGCGCCTCTGACGGAGACGAAGAAGGCTCGCTACGCAATCACTGACGGTACAGTGATTGATTTTAACAAGCTAAGTCACACAGTAACTCCGATACAGTCAACTTTAGCCAAAACTGCTCAAGACGGACAACATAGGCCGCTTGTACGCAGAACGCTCAATTGCCAACTGTACTCGGAAAGTTACGTTGAAGTCGAAACTTCAGCAACTTCGTCAAACAGTCACAATTAAATAAAAGTATATTAGACAGCCTACGGAAGGCTGGCTGTCTAGAGCAGCGAGAGCTCAGTCTTGTAACCTACTCGAACCAAAAGCGAGAGACGACTCTACCAAGAGCACCCGTAAAAGCCGAACACAGAACATTACCGCCCGCACCACAGTGGCCGTGGTTAAACGTGCCAATCAGCAACTCGAAAACCGGTGGAAAATTTCACTCTATTGCCGAAGCACTATTATTCCACAAATGGAGATACTTGACGCCAATTTCTCCGCCGATTTTGCTACGTCACACAGCTGTCCCCTGAGCAAGCCATTCACAGTTATGATTTTGCAGAAAACGCGGGAATTTGCCCGCCAATACTGCCTGGGAACAACAGTCATTCCGACACCTCGCTGGTAACCCGTCAGAAAGTGTTTTCACTAAGTTTCTGCGAAGTAACGGAATCTCTAGCCCCAGCAGCTCCTTCAGGCCCCTCTGGGCGTGTCGTCCCCGTTCTCATGACAATGCCGGCGTCTGGAAAGCATCCACTCGACTCCATCACACCCGTCGGCATAACCCTTTCAAGATCAGCAGAACCCGCCAGTCACCGGACCACCCGGGTGACGAGTGACGCTGCGTGGAAAGTCCGCGTGTGAAGCAATAGCAACTTTTCACCACATGCAATTGGAAAGGAAAATATTCATATCCTCTGAGTTCTCAATACTAGCCTTGTAATGATAATACTCGGCCCTACTTCCCCAAATCGAATTACTCAGAGTAAGATATAAATATGAGAAGGGGCAAGTCAATGTGTGCATCTAAAGGCGTGCCACCTCTCAATAAGAAGTAATAATAACACAATTATCACATCTTCCTCATATTTGGTATGTTCTAGTATCTTAAATTAACAAAGCATTATACGTAGATCAAGCATTCCCTTCATATCCGGATACTGCACATCGTTTCTCAAAGTAACTTCAGTAGCCTCCCCCTTTCAGACACGAACTCATTTCCGAGATCTAACTTTCGTATCAGTCATAATCGTCTCTTCTCCTTCCACGCCAATGAAGGCTACAGCGCGTCTTTTCTCCACAGCTGCAATGCTAGCTGCTCTATAATACCTACATCCCATTCGCCAGTAATGGTTCAAATGGCTCTGAGCACTATGGGACTTCTGAGGTCATCAGTCCCCTAGAACTTAGAACTACTTAAACCTAACTAACCTAAGGACATCACACACATCCATGCCCGAGGCAGGATTCGAACCTGCGACCGTAGCGGTCGCGCGGTTCCAGACTGTAGCGCCTAGAACCGCTCGGTCACTCCGGCCGGCCATTCGCCAGTACTTTCCCTTATATAGGCCTGCATCTTTGCTATAACACCCTCTCCAAACACCCAAACTTATCCATTCTTCCCACCTAGTATGACCAGGAGCCTATAGTTTTTCCTGTAAAACATCGTCACTAATAACCACTTCAGTGTGAATGTAAATGACCAAAAAAGCGAAAAAAAGGTCAAATAGAGCTGTTATTTCTGTTCCCAATGTTTTGTACGTAAGATGTTGCTGTACACTTGTGATGTCGATCTGTTATCTGTGTCGGATCGGAAAAGATAGTGATGAACAGGAGTATAAAGTGACAGGGGAGAAACGTTAGTTTTACAAAGTATGCCAGTATCACTGTCTGAGAAGTGAGGAAATTTAAAAAGCCGTCTGATTTTCTTTTACTTCCTGATAATACATCGAGCAAGTGCTGAATGAGGGTATTTCATTCACCTGTATCACCAGATGTGAATATATATTTTCCATTATCGGCGTGAAAGATTGCACAGTATAACACGATAGCTCCCATCCTAATGCAAGGAACTGTGGGCGTGTAAATGGGTTGAAGGTCTTCGAGAGGTGTACAAGATCAACTTTAAAACATTTTAAGAAAACCCAGGGAAACACCTGCACAGAGTTTGTTGCTGTTACGAGTGAGATTGTAGCGAAGACATCGTGTTGTGCCTAGTGTGCCTGAATGGCGTCAAAGACATTTAGATAGGTGTGAGCACGTGGAGGACAATTAATGAGCAGAGCGCGCCATAAGCTCCTTAATTGATGGGAGTGTCTAAAGCGGCGGGACATTAATGCGAAGCGACCCTTGTTTACGCACGTGACGCCCAAGTCAGAAGTGAATGAGTTAAAAAACTGGCAGACGGACGAGTAGGCCATTGCAGTGAAGAACACCACCACACCCAAGGAAGCTTATGACAATCTCACAGTAAATCGTAGACAGTGCGAGCAATGCAGAACTGCCTAATTTTTCTCGTAGCTATCAAGAATTACGTTTTGGACACGCGCAGATTTACAGTAAAGACAAGAACGAGAAGCAGTAGTCTTTGTTGTACTTTTCACCTGAATGATGAACAGAGGCCTGTGAACTGACCAGATGATGCGCGTCTTGCCGTCAAGCGTAGATTAACCTTTCAGTTCCCAATGAAAAATGTTATGCACGACTTTCTGTGAAAAGCTGTTTGTTCTTCTGCGCCTACCGGTGAAGAAGTTATAGCTTACCAACAGAGTCGCTTTCTGATCATCTCGTTCTCTTTGCACGTGTGTTGAAATATTTCTACCGCGGTCCGTTTACCCATTATACATACTTAAAAACGACACGGCCATAAACTTCTTTCATCTAATCCTTTCACTATTTCCTAGATTTAAAATGCAGAAACTAAGATTCACTAATGAACTGTGACGTCAACTATGTGCTTAAAGCTAGGTAATTGTGATTATGTATCTGAAATACCTACGAGTGCAACTATCTTTGGATTTCGGTGCGACTGAGTTCACATATATTTTTATATACTTTTTGTGAAAGCCAAGATCACTTGATTTTAAGATCTTTATTCCAATTAGTAGTTTCGACAGAATCGTGCTGTCATCTTCAGACTGGTATTACGGTTTGCGTTATGTTCACATACATCTGTCGTCGACATTTCAATAACACAGTGTAAATACATTTTAAAAATTCCACATGGTTTGCTATTTATAAAACAGAATGCACCAAGATGGGTTGTCAAATGAATAAAAGGTAAAATGACAACATCCATAGCACCAATAGAGTTAAAGCGCATAGTTTTAAGGTCTTAAAAGCAAGAATTTTGGCTTTCACAAAAAAATCTATAAACAGAGATCGCCCCAACAACATGTTTTAAGTTATATTAACTGTCACAGTACGAGAGTGTCCCATTTATCTTCACCACCCAAGGTAACGTTTTGTCCAGAAGCAAAATAAAACGTGTATCAAGAAAATGTTGTTAGCTACCAGGGGGACATTAGCCAGCATAATGGTCTTTCAGGTGCCTTCGTCCGTTACGAGGATATCACCAGCAGTACGTCTTTTTAAATAGTAGCCTATATTTTTTATTCTGTAATCAACTTCCTCTCCTCAAGACCTGTTCAAAAACATATCACAGCCGGCCGGGGTGGCCGAGCGGTTCTAGGGGCTACAGTCTGGAACCGCGTGACCGCTACGGTCGCAGGTTCGAATCCTGCCTCAGGCATGGATGTGTGTGATGTCCTTAGGTTAGTTAGGTTTAAGTAGTTCTAAGTTCTAGGGGACTGATGACCTCAGTTATAAAGTCCCATAGTGCTCAGAGCCATTTTTGAACATATCACAGTGTACCACTCATGTAAACATGACGTTATTATAAATGTAACACAGAACTGACTTCGTTCTCCCGTACTAGCATACAGTGCAGGTACCCGCAGCAGCGTAAGTCGTCCACTTGCTGGAGTTGAGAAAGATGTAAGTCCTCAGCTCGTGGTCGTGCGGTAGCGTTCTCGCTTCCCACGCCCGGGTTCCCGGTTTCGATTCCCGGCGGGGTCAGGGATTTTCTCTGCCTCGTGATGACTGGGTGTTGTGTGATGTCCTTAGGTTAGTTAGGTTTAAGTAGTTCTAAGTTCTAGGGGACTGATGACCATAGATGTTAAGTCCCATAGTGCTCAGAACCATTTTAGAAAAATGTAATACTGTTCATATCTTCGTAACGAACAAAGTTACACAAAAGGTAGTCATGATGGTTAATGTTCCCCTGGTAGCTAAACAATATTTGATTAATACATTTTTTTATTTTGCTTCTGAACAAAACGTTATTCGGGAGATCAAGATACATGGTACACCCCATATACCGACAGGGGCCAAGCACAATATTCCATAGAGCAATTTTATGTTCAACATTCGATCGCGGGAAAGATCTATCATTCTAGAAACAGATGTCTCATCACTCTTACGTCGAGTCGTACGCACTGTCTTAATCGTCTTCATTACTTTCATTTTCATAATAAACCACAAAAATAAAATCAACGCTATATTTAATTTTAATGTGATTGATGATGTTGCATTCTTACAACTTTTGAGGTTTTCGAGTTGTACATGATATTCACGCTCTCATATGGTTCACCAGTAACAGAACTGACAGCTATTCACTACCTTGTTTCGAATGTAACACGTTCAGGTTTGATGCTCCTGCATGTCAGAGCGTTCTGTTCTCGGTTCATTGCACGTCACGTGACGCATCGCAGGTCCTCGCCTGTCAAAGGCCGCTGCTGGCACAAACCACTAGCGAAATATGGCTCCAGTCAGCCTCTAAATTCGATTCACAATTTCTAAATATGGTTTACTGCGTCGCTAAGGTGAAAGAGAACCAAGATCATTACAGACTCAAACGGCCACAAAAACGTGAATTCTGCACAACAAAATAAAGGATTTATGCCAAATATGTACTGGAAAAACATATGATAACATCAAACTTTACATCTTTATGGAGAAATATGAAAGCGAGGGTGCTTATTATAACTTCCATGCACAAACTACTTTACCGCACTCGAGATACATAAAGGTGTGAGAATAATAAACGAAAACTACAAGGTTGAGTACGTTGACTGTAGTCTCGTGTAAGAATTAATGTTGATCGTGGTGCGCTTTCTCCAAAGCCAGAGGCTTCATGCCTTGGACTCATAAATTAGAAACAACATGGCTCTGAGCACTATGGGACTTAACAGCTGTGGTCATCAGTCCCCTAGAACTTAGAACTACTTAAACCTAACTAACCTAAGGACATCACACACATCCATGCCCGAGGCAGGATTCGAACCTGCGACCGTAGCAGTCGCGCGGTTCCGGACTGCGCGCCTAGAACCGCGAGACCACCGCGGCCGGCAGAAACAACATGTTCTGGTAACCTTACTGACCACCGAGATGCTGGCATCAAATTCGCTATCTTATATCCACGAGTTCATGTACAGTAATGTTAAAACCGGACACTCTTGTACGTGACTGTCACATATCGTTTAGCTACTTTGTTTCAGCTCTGTCATATGTACCCCATAATTAACTGTGGTTAGTCTCTTTTTTTTTTTTTGAGTGGCAAATCTTCAACTTTTAGCCAGAAGGGAGTGGGTTCAGAGGACCCGGCAGTCCTGTAAGGTCGCAGAAGGCTCTTCGCGGTGTATCCGTAGCAGGGAACGAGCGTTTCCTGCATGATAGCCAGTTTTCGCACAAATGGTTTCGTTTCTCGAAATGCTTCTTGCGGACACATCCTGGCGCTAATCCGCTTATCACAGGGCCGGTGCTACACGTCGCAAGTCTGTGCGTGAGGGTGGAACTTGCCTCTCTGTCCGCACATCAAAGAGGAGGCCGCCTACCAGTACTTCCCTGTCATGAGAAAGTTTGTTGCTTCTCTCCAAAATTACGGACTGCCCAATCCAAAGTAGCGCTCCCGCTACCAGATGCGGTGCGGTCGGTGCTCAGCAATGAGACTGTTCGAAACAAGTACCAACATCATGAATCGTAATTATGATCTTTGCAATGTTTGAGTGGGAAGATTCTGCTACTTTCCCTTGTTTTTATGTAGAAATGGGAACATGTTCGGTCGTCACTATCAGCATTCAATTTCTTCTCCAAGTCGAAAAGTGCCCTTTCGCTGTACTTGAATGTAAGTTTCGCTCAGGCAGTAGCGCAATCCATCTCCTCAGCAGCTCGTATTTAACTCATTTAGTTATGCATCTCGTATGCTCAGTTATTTGTGTTGAATATATGTTTAATTTGTCTTGCTTTCGCTAGCTGCCCAGGTGTGCAAGTCTTATTCATTTTTGCTTCCTTCATTCTTTCAATTAAATGTGGGTCCCAAAGAGTTTAGCCACATTTAGTCTAGTTTGAAACAGTTTTCAGAACAACGCTCTATATTATCCTTTGTCACTTGTTTATTTGATTAGAGTATGTAAAAGTCTTGTATTCTTCATCTGAGTTAGATCCCGATGTCCTACAACTTCCCTATGATTAGGCGACCCTTACGTAATAAAAACACTCTAAGAAAAAAAAAAGATGCATCATTAAGGAAATAGCCGAATGGGACGGAAACTGGTAGATGTGATGTATATGTAAAGACAAACAAATCAGAAAAACTGAATGATTTTTTCAGCGGGAAGAGCTTCACAAATTGAGCAAGTCAGTAACGCGTTGGTCCATCTCTGGCACTTACGCAAGCAGTTATTCGGCTTGTCATTTATTAATATAGTTGTTGGATATCTTCCTGAGGGATATCGTGCCACTGTCCAACTGGCGCGTTAGATCGTCAAAATCCCGAGCTTGTTGGAGGGCCCTGCCCATAGTGCTTCAAATGTTCTCAACTGGGGAGAGATCCGGCGACCTGGCAGGCGTGCACGACCTTGCCGAAATGCAAGCCCAGGATGGGTTGCCATTAAGGGGCTCCGGAAAGGCTCAAAATCATGAAAAGTTCAGTTTTTACTTTTTTGCGTTTTCTGAATCTGCAGACTATTACCTTTTAATAGATATATAATTTATTCAATTCCGAAGACTACAACTATTTTTAAATTTTTTTTTGAAATGTGTTCTACATGGGCGTGACCCACTGTGGCGCTGTTAAACTGCTGTCAAATGGTGTTATTATTAACGTCCGTGTTCATCAGGTACATTTTAGTGATGTGAGATAAAGTATGTATTGTGGCTAACCTATTTTCAGAGACTTAGCAGCACCTGAACTGTTGAAAAAGTGTATTCACGGAAAAACTCAAAACCCAAATGAAAGTGTAAATAGTGTTATATGGTCGAGAATCCCCATGACTGTATTTGTTGGAATAGAAACACTTCACTTTGGTGTGTATGATGCTGTTGCAACTTTCAATGATGGCAACATTGTAAGGTGCAAGGTATTTAGAAATTCGGGCTCTGTCTCAGGCTGATACTGATCTTCAGCCTGACATGGCTGCTTGTCCTGTTCCAGAGGTTGCCCCTCAGTCTGCAAGATCCGGGCAGTCGCAGAGGGTGGGCTTACTGGTAGTTGGGAGCTCCAACGTCAGGCGCGTAATGGGGCCCCTTAGGGATATGGCAGCAAGGGAGGGGAAGAAAACCAAAGTGCACTCCGTGTGCATACCGGGGGGAGTCATTCCAGATGTGGAAAGGGTCCTTCCGGATGCCATGAAGGGTACAGGGTGCACCCATCTGCAGGTGGTCGCTCATGTCGGCACCAATGATGTGTGTCGCTATGGATCGGAGGAAATCCTCTCTGGCTTCCGGCGACTATCTGATTTGGTGAAGACTGCCAGTCTCGCTAGCGGGATGAAAGCAGAGCTCACCATCTGCAGCATCGTCGACAGGACTGACTGCGGACCTTTGGTACAGAGCCGAGTGGAGGGTCTGAATCAGAGGTTGAGACGGTTCTGCGACCATGTGGGCTGCAGATTCCTCGACTTGCGCCATAGGGTGGTGGGGTTTCGGGTTCCGCTGGATAGGTCAGGAGTCCACTACACGCAACAAGCGGCTACACGGGTAGCAGGGGTTGTGTGGCGTGGGCTGGGCGGTTTTTTAGGTTAGATGGCCTCGGGCAAGTGCAGAAAGGGCAACAGCCTCAACGGGTGCGGGGCAAAGTCAGGACATGCGGGGACCAAGCAGCAATCGGTATTGTAATTGTAAACTGTCGAAGCTGCGTTGGTAAAGTACCGGAACTTCAAGCGCTGATAGAAAGCACCGAAGCTGAAATCGTTATAGGTACAGAAAGCTGGCTGAAGCCAGAGATAAATTCTGCCGAAATTTTTACAACGGCACAGACGGTGTTTAGAAAGGATAGATTGCATGCAACCGGTGGTGGAGTGTTCGTCGCTGTTAGTAGTAGTTTATCCTGTAGTGAAGTAGAAGTGGATAGTTCCTGTGAATTATTATGGGTGGAGGTTACACTCAACAACCGAGCTAGGTTAATAATTGGCTCCTTTTACCGACCCCCCGACTCAGCAGCATTAGTGGCAGAACAACTGAGAGAAAATTTGGAATACATTTCACATAAATTTTCTCAGCATGTTATGGTCTTAGGTGGAGATTTCAATTTACCAGATATAGACTGGGACACTCAGATGTTTAGGACGGGTGGTAGGGACAGAGCATCGAGTGACATTATACTGAGTGCACTATCCGAAAATTACCTCGAGCAATTAAACAGAGAACCGACTCGTGGAGATAACATCTTGGACCTACTGATAACAAACAGACCCGAACTTTTCGACTCTGTAAGTGCAGAACAGGGAATCAGTGATCATAAGGCCGTTGCAGCATCCCTGAATATGGAAGTTAATAGGAATATAAAAAAAGGGAGGAAGGTTTATCTGTTTAGCAAGAGTAATAGAAGGCAGATTTCAGACTACCTAACAGATCAAAACGAAAATTTCTGTTCCGACACTGACAATGTTGAATGTTTATGGAAAAAGTTCAAGGCAATCGTAAAATGCGTTTTAGACAGGTACGTGCCGAGCAAAACTGTGAGGGACGGGAAAAACCCACCGTGGTACAACAACAAAGTTAGGAAACTACTGCGAAAGCAAAGAGAGCTTCACTGCAAGTTTAAACGCAGCCAAAACCTCTCAGACAAACAGAAGCTAAACGATGTCAAAGTTAGCGTAAGGAGGGCTATGCGTGAAGCGTTCAGTGAATTCGAAAGTAAAATACTAGGTACCGACTTGACAGAAAATCCTAGGAAGTTCTGGTCTTACGTTAAATCAGTAAGTGGCTCGAAACATCATGTCCAGACACTCCGGGATGATGATGGCATTGAAACAGAGGATGACAAGCGTAAAACTGAAATACTAAACACCTTTTTCCAAAGCTGTTTCACAGAGGAAGACCGCACTGCAGTTCCTTCTCTAAATCCTCGCACCAACGAAAAAATGGCTGACATTGAAATAAGTGTCCAAGGAATAGAAAAGCAACTGGAATCACTCAACAGAGGAAAGTCCACTGGACCTGACGGGATACCAATTCGATTCTACACAGAGTACGCGAAAGAACTTGCCCCCCTTCTAACAGCCGTGTACCGCAAGTCTCTATAGGAACAGAAGGTTCCAAATGATTGGAAAAGAGCACAGGTAGTCCCAGTCTTCAAGAAGGGTCGTCGAGCAGATGCGCAAAACTATAGACCTATCTCTCTGACGTCGATCTGTTGTAGAATTTTAGAACATGTCTTTTGCTCGAGTATCATGTCGTTTTTGGAAACTCAGAATCTACTATGTAGGAATCAACATGGATTCCGGAAACAGCGATCGTGTGAAACCCAACTCGCTTTATTTGTTCATGAGACCCAGAAAATATTAGATACAGGCTCCCAGGTAGATGCCATTTTCCTTGACTTCCGGAAGGCGTTCGATACAGTTCCGCACTGTCGCCTGATAAACAAAGTAAGAGCCTACGGAATATCAGACCAGCTGTGTGGCTGGATTGAAGAGTTTTTAGCAAACAGAACACAGCATGTTGTTATCAACGGAGAGACGTCTACAGACGTTAAAGTAACCTCTGGCGTGCCACAGGGGAGTGTTATGGGACCATTGCTTTTCACAATATATATAAATGACCTAGTAGATAGTGTCGGAAGTTCCATGCGGCTTTTCGCGGATGATGCTGTAGTATACAGAGAAGTTGCAGCATTAGAAAATTGTAGCGAAATGCAGGAAGATCTGCAGCGGATAGGCACTTGGTGCAGGGAGTGGCAACTGACCCTTAACATAGACAAATGTAATGTATTGCGAATACATAGAAAGAAGGATCCTTTATTGTATGATTATATGATAGCGGAACAAACACTGGTAGCAGTTACTTCTGTAAAATATCTGGGAGTATGCGTGCGGAACGATTTGAAGTGGAATGATCATATAAAATTAATTGTTGGTAAGGCGGGTACCAGGTTGAGATTCATTGGGAGAGTCCTTAGAAAATGTAGTCCATCAACAAAGGAGGTGGCTTACAAAACACTCGTTCGACCTATACTTGAGTATTGCTCATCAGTGTGGGATCCGTACCAGATCGGGTTGACGGAGGAGATAGAGAAGATCCAAAGAAGAGCGGCGCGTTTCGTCACAGGGTTATTTGGTAACCGTGATAGCGTTACGGAGATGTTTAACAAACTCAAGTGGCAGACCCTGCAAGAGAGGCGCTCTGCATCGCGGTGTAGCTTGCTCGCCAGGTTTCGAGAGGGTGCGTTTCTGGATGAGGTATCGAATATATTGCTTCCCCCTACTTATACCTCCCGAGGAGATCACGAATGTAAAATTAGAGAGATTAGAGCGCGCACAGAGGCTTTCAGACAGTCGTTCTTCCCGCGAACCATACGCGACTGGAACAGGAAAGGGAGATAATGACAGTGGCACGTAAAGTGCCCTCCGCCACACACCGTTGGGTGGCTTGCGGAGTATAAATGTAGATGTAGATGTAGAAGATAGGTTCTAACATGGTACGAGCGATGCTTGCTTTAGACAAGGAACGCCTTCGGGCTGCAGACAGGGCTGTAAAGAGTCTAGAAATACAAGCAAGAGTAAACAGGAGGAGGAACAAGAGGAAGCTGGAGGAGGAGTTTGCAGAGGATGAAGATAATCCATCCTATGGACCTGGAATGCACTAAAAAGTTAATCCAATCTTTGTCGCTCGATTCCCAAAACTTTTATTTTCTCATACTAATTACATGTTTTCTAAGGATCTTCCAAACACATTTGTTTCAAACTTTCAGTAAATGTTACACAGTACCTTCTGCATAATTTAACACAGCCTTTTTCCAAAAAACTGTATATTTTTGAATATATAAATAAAAAATTGCAAAAAAATGTTGTGAATTTTCATTACAATTGAAAAAAAATCATCTTTAATAACTGAACTAAAATTTTGTAAAATCCCTGTGTTAAGTTGTAGCCAATATTCCAATAAATAATCTGTAAAAATTTCAACTTCCTACCTCAAATACTTTGTGAGGAATGATGTAATTTATAAGCGTTATTTTAACATTGCAAGTATAGGGCGTTCCGGAGCCCCTTAAGGGCAACAAAACTGGGGCTGCAATATCGTCGATTTACCGCTGTGCTGTAAGGGTGCCCCGGATAACTGCCAAAGCTATGAAAAGAAATGGCACCTCAGACCATCACTCTAGTTTTCGGGCCGCATGGCGGGCAACAGTCATGTTGGTATCCTACCGCTGTCTTCGAGCTGGAATCTGACTGACTGCAGAAAATTTTTCTTCAGTGATGAGTCCCACTTCGAACTGAACCCGCTGACTAGAGATTTTTTTTATGTCTACTGAACAATTCATATTCTTATTTTGGTTTACCAGATATTGTGGAAAATTAATAGGCAAATACACAACGTTTCGGAATATTTGCCGTTTGCATCATGTCTCGTTCTGACAGGCCACTTTGTACACACTGTTCTTTCACATGATACATGTTTTACAAACTATCTGTGTACCAGGCAACTTTCAATACCAGCTACACGATCATGTTGACCAGATCGGTCAAAGGTTTTCGATCACCCGTGATAAAAACTACATATTTATTTCAAAGTAAAAACACAATGTAAGAACTAAATAGACCAACCAAATAAATATTTTCTCTCTCTCACAAAGTACAGTAAAATATGGTTTAGATTTTAGCCTCTTCAGAGTATCCACCCTTTGCCCCAGGAACAGCTGCACAAACTCTTGACATTCTGGAGATAAGATTTTGTAGTGTTTTTCGAGATATTAGAATCCAACACATTTGTAAATTATTCCACAGATCTTTAACATTTGACGACCTCAGTTTCCTTACACCCGGTCAAGTTCATCCCATAATTCAATGTGATTTAAGTCATACATGTTTCGTAAATAAAACTGCCTTTTCCTGCTGCTAGTTACTTTATTTATCCCATACGCGTTTCGCCTTCTCCTGTTCTACGGCATCATCAGTGGGATCTATAACAATACAGTTTTGTTAGTTTTAGATTATTAAACAGTCCACTTCGTGATTTTTTTTTGTAAAAAAAGTGATTACTCACGATTTGCTGATCTGCGTTTCCTCACATCTGGTCTGGAGGTCACACTACCACTTTTATCACTGCCATATAATCACATCTTTGTGTTCTCGCCTTCCACACACCGTTTACCATGTTTCTCAGTGTGTGGAAGACAAGAACACAAAGATGTCGAAGATGTGATTATATGGCAGAGATAAAAGTGGAAGTGCAACCTCCAAACCAGATGTGAGGAAACGCAGATCAGCAAATCGCGAGTAATCACTTTTTTTACAAAAAAAATCACGAGGTGGACTGTTTAATAATCTAAAACTAACAAAACTGTACCGTTATAGATCCCACTGATGCTGCCTTAGAATAGGAGAAGGCGAAATGCGTATGGGATAAATAAAGTAACTAGCAGCAGGAGAAGGTAGTTTTATTTACAAAACAAGTATTTATATTCTTGCTGCGGAGGATGGCCACACAAACAAACTTGTGATTTAAGTCAGATGATTGGGTTGACCAAATCATATTATACAGTTCCCTACATTTGTCATGTCGACTGATATATCCTCTGTACAATTTAGAAGCATGTTTGGGATAACTGTCCTGCTCCAGAAAAAACCCACGACCAATAAGTCTCTTGCCTGATGAACTGCATTGTTCATCAGTGTCCTATATTATCCTTCCTTCTTTAATGTTCCATTCATTCTCACTAGATCACCGATTTAATCACCCGAAAAACATCCCCACGCCACGACCGACTCTCCACCATGCTTCATCTTCATACGTTCCCCATGAACGAAAAGACATACGGCGATAGGTTCCATACTCTTCAAACTCAGATTCGAACGTGAATAGCACCTTGAACCATTGCTGCACGCTCCTGTTTATATGCTGATGTGGCCTCTGCAGTATTTTCACCTTATTTTGTTTGCACAATAAAGGTTTCTCGTACCATGTACCATGTACCTTGTACTATGTACCACTTCAAATCTTGTTTCCGAAGAATGGGTTGCACTGTTGGGACAGATGTTGGAGATGCTCATGTACTATTTACTTCCTCATGAATTTCAGGGGCAGTACGAGTCCTCTGACATTTACTCTGTACACATATGAACTGATCCTCCCTGTATGATGTTACTCGTGATCTTCCAGATCGCGAAACACTTGCTCTGGCACCAGTTTGCTTGATCCGCCGCAGTGTATACACCACTGTAACGCTAACTTTTGTTGCTATTGTCCAACTAGAATAGCCTTCCTGATGCAGGGCTACAATTACATTCTCCCGCTTCCGTCCGATTAGGAGGTAATGTGGTATGAACCTGGTCAGGTATACAAATACACTGCTAGGTGCACACAATGTACCTAAAACTAATGCGAACTGATTGCTACACAGACAACGGAAGGATTGGGGCCTACTGAAGTGGAACCGTCTTCGGTAAAAGCAAGTCAGTGATTTTGTA
Organism: Schistocerca cancellata; assembly: GCF_023864275.1. Taxonomy (NCBI): domain Eukaryota; kingdom Metazoa; phylum Arthropoda; class Insecta; order Orthoptera; family Acrididae; genus Schistocerca; species Schistocerca cancellata. Next base: position 800,179,114 of record NC_064629.1, read on the forward strand.
AATACTCATCAGCGCCCCTCTATGTGAACAACCAGTCAAACACACAACTGAGGTGCTTAGCATTTACATCTTTATACTTGTTTTGTTATCAGAACGAGCGTATGACAATATTCAAAACGAAATAACTGTTTTAATCACAAATCCGAAGGTGTAGCAGGGGATCGAAAAATTTTGAGAGGTAGTGTATGTGTCCCGTTATTCCAATCCAATGACGTATGACGTCTTTTCTGAAACCTGAGCTCTCTCACTTCTTCTTTTTACTATCGCGCAGGAGACGCCACATCCTGGGGTCATAAAATTTTACGATCTTTGCTGTGCTAACGGTTTTTTGTCTTCTACCTTCCCATCCAGACTTCCCATATTTTTTACGACAATTCATGTAATTCTAACACACTTTTCCACTCACCGTGTTCTACGGGTCAGGTGAATGCTGGAAGCAACCACGGCCTTCGTGCAATGAAATTAAGCCTTCCCTTAGCATCCACGAGTAGAGTTACTGGGAGCCCCCTGGCAGTGTAGCTTTTGGGAGTGCTGAGGCGAGAGGCAGGTGAATGTGCGGCCGGCGGCGTATGCGCCATGTGCGCGGGGTCAGCGGCACCCGCACAGGAAGTCACGGCCGCCGACGCCTGCTGGAATTGGATAGCAATCAACGCCAGCCGCCAGCCCGCCACAGATCACCCAGCTGCCGCACCGACCGCCTCCCTACACATTTTTTAACGCCCGACCTTACCTTTCGCGTGTAACACTCCATTTTCCGAACGCTACCGTCTACTATACGATAGGTGGAACATCACAGTTCCTCTCTACGGCTCCTGGATAATACAAGCAGACTGTCGAGTCATTTAAATTTTTCAACAATGATCTTTCAGAGCAGAAAAGGAGCGTTCTTCATTTCAAAAATGCCGATTCTAGAGTGTTGCAAGCTGCGACGCTGTTCCATTCGAATCCGGGGCCTCAGAAGCCAACGAGGGCCGTCCTCGACAGCTCGTTCTAACATATTTGTCACATATATCTAAGCAAAATTCAGACATGATCCCTTTATTCTGCTTCCTTCTATCATATACATAATTTAATGACTTCAACAAAAAGTGACTCCATATCTGAGAGGTTACCTCCATAACTTAATGATTTCGAGACTTCATTAACCGTGGTACCATTCGCTTCCCCACCAAAAGTGTTAACCACATTCTCAACATTTTCGTACTTTTCGTCAGCTGAACTTAAGACTCATCGTGACCTTTGGTCACCATCTTCTATGGTCGCAAACCCTTCTTACTCAACTCCATGGCCGAGGCCGTTGAAGTACATTAAGGAGATGACGACTGACTGGATGTAGCCGGTTCAAATCCTGCTGATTGAAGAAATTTTCATCACCAATCTTTACCGGCAAACGGAGGAGACGTGGTGACGTACAGATCTTGATCACCAGACTTACGCGCATTTTCTAATAATGCTCGGACTGAGGACATGAGACGCCGTTAATAGCTGGGGAAGGTAAGCTCCGAAGCCATTTTCATGCTGTTCGGAAAGGGAACGCGCTATATCCAACACCGTATTTCCACCTTTCCTTTCATTCCGTTATACAGAAATCAGTAAAACCGAACACACTACTAGCGGTCAACACAGTTTTCCACGTCTCAGTATACCTAAATAGATTACTATTTTCGTCGAGGACGCACGTAAATTGGTCACGGCGTTCGGGTCAAAATAATGAATACGGAAATATTGCTTCCGTGATGCCTTTTGCCCTATTGAGGAGAAGGGTCGTTTATAGTAGCTGGGTGGGAATGGTGTAGTTTCAGGTCTTGTATTTCCACAGTTATCTGCTTGCGTGCAATTTGCGTGAGTTGGAAATGGAGGAACATATCGTAATCCACCAAAACGGGAATCGCCGAGAACAATGAAATAACATTCGATTTCTTTAAAATCATTGAACAGAACTGCCAAGTCAGTGAAAGTCCTTTTAAGGCAATATAGTTGATTTTCTGACAGTCTACAGCGACTGATAACCCCAAGCTTCAAAAGATAGTTGGCGCATAAGAACGAAAGGCATTACAGTAATGGAAATAATCACTCGTCATCCGCGTTTTGAATACATATCAGTTATTGAAAATACGATATTTTAAATTTATTTTGAGCAAATAGAATTGCTAAGTTAGCAGCAATAATTGATTTTCTGCACAAACTTCCGGGCCAGACTTCATCCAAATTTCAGAATGTGGTTGGAGCACGAGAACGACTGACAATACAATAATGCAAACAATTACTCATTCCCTGAGTTATAAATATTTATCAGTAGTTGAACATGATGTTTTAAATTAAGTTGTTTTGTTCATTGTACTCGTTTTACTGAATAAATGCTTTCCCAAATCTCTTTAATATCCAAATATTTTGCTGAAATTGATGAAACATACACTAGAAGAAATTAAATTCTTACAACAGGTTATTTTTCAGTATGTTGCATGTATGTGGTTCACGACATAGACAAATCTCAATTCCTGCGCTGAAAATTACCGCTGATCAAGTGATTAGCCCAAATAAAGCTGCTTTGTTCTTATATACAGGCTCCCTTACCTACGTAGCGAAAAAGATTCGATCATGAGAATTAAATATGTACCACAGCCCTATGCACATCACACATGTATGTATACATTATGTGTATATTAGAGTAAGATTTAGGCATTTTAATGGATTAAAAAAATTGTATTAGAATACTGTAAGTCCATTTTCCATAGAAAGTAAAATACTTCCTCTCTCTTGGTCAACCGTATGTGCCGTTCCTGTGCGCCATCGTAAGAAGGTATCTATCATTTATGAAAATAGGAGCTACAAAATACATCAAGACAAATAAATCTACTCTAGCCCGACGGCATGCTGGGAATGTACATTTGGAGCAGATGTGTCTTCATGTTCTACGCATATTCTCTAGTGAGGAGAGTATACATGTATAAAACCTGGATTTTTAATGACGTAGATGGAAGAAGGAATGAACTGCAGAAATCTGTTGAAAGAACAATCCTAGTACAAAGTTACAAAGGTATAGGGAATACTTGACAAAGCTAAACCCTAGCAGAAATACATTAAGAGGCTTCAGCCTGAGGCTGGACTTCCTCTTCACATTTTTGCCATTTATTTCTTTAAGTAATATTAATTTTAGCACCAATCAGTTTTATTAACACGAGTTTGATTTCGCGGGGGTAATGAGTGATAACGAGATTCATCTGTACTTAATTCTTCAGTTTATTTTATATACTTATTTCGTTTTATCTCGAATATGTTCTGTGCATAGCTTTGACGCCACAGTTTGCATGGTTTCTGAGAAGCTCTGTGTGGGGCCCGGTATTAGTGGAATAAAGAGGTATTTGCAGCTGAAGCTTACCCGTTCCAAGGGCCGACCTCGCAGGAAGCCACACATCTAAAGATCCAGCCTGGGCCCAAGTTTGAAGCGACGTTGGGGTCATCGGGTAGCTTGCTAGCGAAACAAGAGAGTTGCTGACTCCAGGACGGAGGTTTTTCAGGAATAGCGATTTCAGACAATACGAGGGCTCCATCTGTGCAATATAATCTCTTATCAGAGGACGCCCTACAGCGAGAGAAAACAGGAACACCTCTATGTTGCTAAAAAGGCGAGTCTCAGAAATGTGACTGAGGACTGTTTTGAACACACAATATCATACCTACACTATGTGATCAAAAGTATCCGGAGACCCCCAAAAACATACGTTTTTCATATTAGATTCATTGGACTGCCATCTTCTGCCAAGTACTCCATATTAGCGACCTCAGTAGTTATTAGACATCGTGAGGGAGCAGAATGGGGCGCTCCGCGGAACTCATGGACTTCGGACGTGGTCAGGTGATCGGCTGTCACTTGTGTCATACGTCTGTACACGAGATTTACACACTCATAAACATCCCTAGGTCTACTGTTTCCGATGTGATAGTGAAGTGGACACGTGAAGGGACACGTACAGCACAAAAGCGTACAGGTCGACTTCGTCTGTTGACTGACAGAGACCACCGACAGTTGAAGAGGGTCGTAACCTGTAATAGGCAAAAATCTATCCAGACCATCACACAGGAATTACAACTGCATCAGGATCCACTGCAAGTACTATGACAGTTAGGCGGGAGGTGAGAAAACTTGGATTTCATGGTCGAACGGCTGTTCATAAGCCACACATCACGCCGGTAAATGCCGAACGACGCCTCGCTTGGTATATGAAGCGTAAACATTGTAAACACTGGACGATTGAACAGTGGAAAAACGTTGTGCGCAGTGACGAATCACGGTACACAATGTGACGATCCGATGGCAGGGTGTGGATACGGCGAATGCCTGGTGACCGACCGACATCGGTACCTCTCAACAGTGCAACACTCCGTGAAGAGTGGGCTGCCATTCCCCAAGAAACCTTCCACCACCTGATTGAACGTACACCTGCGAGAATGGAAGCTATCATCAAGGCTAAGGGTGGGCCAACACTATACTGAATTCCAGGATTACCGATGGAAGGCGCCACGAACTTGTAAGTCATTTTCAGCCATGTGTCCGGATACTTTTGATCACATAGTGCATGTCTCGTGGAATCGAAGAGCAGTCAGGGCTACATGATTTTTCTCTGGTTGTGGGGGAGGAAAGTTTCACCTTGGCGCAGAGCCTGGTAATAGATTTGGGCCTACTTTTGCTATTCGCGTGAACACTTCTAATCGGCTTTTCCCCAGTTTTTAAGTCGGTGGGAGTTGAAATGTTACTGTAAAATCTTTTGTTAGTGGTAACTTTTGAGCCAGCGCTCCGATCGGCTCTGAGGGTTGTCGAGAAGTGCAGCACAGATTCTAGGAGGGGAGAAGTTGGCGGTCTATTTGATTACCACCAGAGTTGGAAAGAGTTTGGTCTATTCGACGATAAGCAGTCTTGGGCTTGGCTTGTGCACCTAATTCGGTACTTTTTGCGCTGACGACTCCTGGAAATTTAGGGAAGCAGCTGACGATATACATCTGGCTGTCTCATAAAGGATGCTGATGCATCTTCAATGACGGCAACGCAGCACCAAGTCAGTAATAAACTTTGGGAATTTTCTATTTACGGTTTAGATCACGTGGGTTTGTTTGATGGTGGATATACGTGTTTGTGAGATTCACCAGTGTAGGATCTTGGAGTCTGGGCTATGTTTCTTCCTTCGGAAAGAGTTCTTACGGGCCAGCCGCAACTGGCCAAGTCCATTTTGTAAAATGAAGAAACCAGACAACAGTTGCTGAATCAACATTCTTTTGTTGTATACACGACAGATTTCAGAACAGTTTAAGTTCCTTCATCTTGTGTAAACTGTAATAATGAAAATATTGTGTTAGAAGACAGTGGGAGGGGATCATCAAGGTTGAAATGTCAGATAAGGAACTACGTGGCTAAAATTTCTAAAATTAATTAAAGTAAATTAAAAGAGAGAACAGGAGCTTACTTACAAATAATATCACTTAACCATCTGAGGTCATCCTCACTCCAATGTTGTCATGAAGCTAAAGTTCCGTGTCAAAATGATAAAAGGGTGACCTAGAAAAATTCGAAAAAACCGACATCATTTCTTTATTCCTTCCTACTTTGTTCTTACCTAACAATATTTCAGTCGAACGTTAGTATAATTATTTTTTCTGATTATGGTGTGTTCTCGTGTACGGTATACTTCTTTTATAAACTGCATTTGCTTCAGTTTTTGCAAAGTTGAGGGAGCCTTTTGGAACATTAAAACTGTAATATTCTGGGCAATGAATTTAATTTCGTAGTTAGTTTTCACACTTTTTTTCTGTACATGAGGACTCCAGGGTCTTGATTTTCATTACATTAATTTCTTATCAGCTGGGGTACTTACTAGCAATTCCGTCGCAGGACAATTTTATGGTTACTGGGTTCATAGGAGCAGTCTGTTTCACGAGGTTCGTGCGTGGCAGGCATTTTAATCGAACTTGGCTTCGATGCTCAGACGGCTTGTCGCCAATGTCTGACAAAAGGTGCACCAAGCTGGTGGCAAATCTATAATAAAATAGTTGCTTAAATGAAATCCGAGCTCTCATTTTAATTGTGTATTTGCATAATAGGTATAGGAAGCGCAATTGTAACAGGGACAGCTACTGTTTGGAGAGGTTAATCGAATAGTTTAGCGACTCTCCTGTCAGGGACGTCGTCACACCTTGAGCTGGCTGTCGGCTTGACAATGATGACAGGATGGGCGGGGTGAGCACTATCAGTAGCCAGACTGTGGGTGCCCGACGTGTGGGACACTCCACTTCCGAAGTCATGCCATTGTGTGAAACGTGTACCTTCATTTATTTCGTTTTACGAAAATCGCCGCCGCTGTCACGGTTTAGCCGATGGCCAGTTCAAGGTGTGACGACGTCCCTGACAGGATAGTCGCTAAACTATTCGATTTGCCTCTCCAAACAGTAGCTGTCCCCAATTACAATTGCTCTTCCTATACCCAGTATGCAAATACACAATTAAAAATGAGAGCTCGGATTTCATTTAAGCAACTATTGTATTATAGATTTGCCACCAGCTTGGTGCATCCTTTTGTCAGACATTGGCGAGACGCTGTCTGAGCATCGAAGCCAAGTTCGATTAAAATGCCTGTCACGCCTGGACCCTCGTGAAACAGACTGCTCCTATGAACCCAGTACCCATAAAGTGTCCTGCAACGGAATTGCTAGTAAGTACCCCGGCTGATAAGAAATTAATGTAAAGAAAGTCTAGACCCTGGAGTCCTCATATACATGTTCATGACAAGCGTCACCCTCGACTATTACAGACATGACAGCCAATAGAAGGGCTGCATAGCAGAAATTCACAGCCACTTCATCGACATACAATCACTGACCAGCCGTATCATGCAGAAACTTTCCCACGTTACCGGATGCAGAAGTCCCAACACGTGTACTTTTGCTCACTACACGTCACAGCATACAGCAATTAGCAAGGGTGCAATTATACGGTCGTAGAATTGAAAAACGTCTCCCGACTTATAAGTCCCAGTACGTGTTGGTATACACTAATGGCAGAGTACTCGTACATCAAAAATAATATGAAGCGATGTATCCAACTTGCCAATAGGAGCCCGTTCATGAAGGTGATGGAGGTATTCTCGTATGGGGTATGTACAGACGGGATGAAATGGGCCCTATAATATGTCTTTTATCGTGCCTCACCAGCGAAGGATATAGGAGAATACTGTCTGATCATGTGCATCAATTTGTCCACCTGCCGCACCCCACTGATCATCTGTACCTTCAGAAAGTACAGCCACTATCTCAACGCTCGCGAGCTGTGTGTGAATAGTTCGGTTCGAGGAACACACCTTTGGCACCACAGGTCACCTGACCTCAGTCCTACTGAGCAGCTCTTGGATGGCACCGAGTGACATATGCGCGCCATGGAGCCAGTTCCGATAAATCCACTAACGTTGCGGACGGTGGTTAAGCATTGATGGAGCTGGATGGCCCTCCGACGCTTTCAGTCTGTTAGAAATTATAGTACAACAGCGTGACGCAGCCGTGATGAGGATGAACCGGGAGCTAGACTCTGCTAGATACATGCCTCTAATTCAGTTGCTCAATTTTCATTTTCTTTACCGTATTTGTCACACACACACACACACACACACACACACACACACACACACACACCACTGCGTCACTTGCAGTGTCAATGTTTCGAAATTACGCTGGGTAGAAAGCTATATTGGAAAATCCGATCAAGGAAACCTATTTGTCAGCAGAGACTCACGAAATAGCCATTTCCGAATGTTCATTGGGTGTCGGCCATGATGTTTAGTGACAGGAAGGGAATTCCGCGGCGGAGCGGTGTATCTGACAGCTCTTCCTGGGCTTTAGGAACTGGAGCCGATAGCAGCGGCCTTATCTGTCAGCCACAGCGCGGAACTGGAGTGATTTCGTATCTCACGGGCAGCCGCCACTACAGAAATGCTGCCTTAATTACGGCGATCACACCGGCGTCTTCGCGATTACACCCACGCAGGATGTTCTTTAACACTCCTACTTCGTAATTGGTGCAAGATAGGCTGGGAGGTCTCGAATCACTCGACGAATTCTGTGCGGAGGTCTTGAATTCAGTTACTACGAAATTCGCTGAACGCGAATACTGCAACATGTACGACAGCATGATTTTTGACATCATACGAGAAAACAATTTTTACCTGCGCAATTGACGGCCCAGTCATAGAACTTAATTCACTAACTTATGATATGACAGAATTCCTTTTTGTCTACGTCTTCGAGCACTGACTAACCTGCCAGGTGGATAAATACAGTGTTCACGAGTCGCGGGTACATGTTTTTTTTTCCGATGGCGTCGTTCGCACGAAAACTCTGATTGCGGATGCGTAATTCCAAGTAATTCAGATACTTAATAAAACTTCTTTGTTTCATCCTCAAATTGTTCAAACTGAGCGAGGTGGTGCAGTGATAAAGATATTGAGCTCGCATTCTGGAGTATGCGATTCAAATCCCTGTCCCGCCATCCACGTTTAGATTTTCCATGGTATCCCCTAAATGTCTTACGTCAAATGCAAGGCTGGTTCCCTTGACTAGGCTACGATCGAGTTCCTTCCCCAATCGGAGTTTTGCTTCGTCCCTAATGACTTCGCGTCGACGGGACATAACACCTTAATCTGGCTTGATTTCTTTTGCAGACTCCTGATGCATTTGACAACAACGTTCTGTAGACTAATGTAATGATACAGCTTTGGTGATATAAATTAGAATATCAGACGAATGAAAGTTAGGTCTGCTTTTGATTTCACCTACAGAGGCAGGTCGGAGAAGCAAACTGGACGATTGTAGTATCTCTGTCTTCCGCGATATTTTCCTATTGGTATTTGAAAAACCTGCAGCGCATTCACAAATGACGAGAAAAATATAATCTCTAACTATCTGTTTCGTGGAGTCTAGATGCATACTATTAGCACATTTAGGTTCCATTAGAATTTGAACTGAAATTTTCTGACAGTGCTATGAACGTTATACATACACAGGTTTGTTTGACTGCTTATCTGTGTCATAATGGCCTTGATTCAGAGGTTATTGCCCCTGTTTCTTGCAGAGTATTGTAATAATATAGGGCTCGGTCTCTTATTGAATTAGTACTGATCCACTATATGTCGTTTTACCGAGCGACGTTCCGCTGTGGTAAGACACTGGAAACGTGTTCGCCCATCCAGATTTATATTTTCTTGGTTTCCATAAATCTCTTCAGGCAGAAGTTGGGGTGGTTCCATTGGTACATGGACTTTTACCTTTGTATTCTTCTCCAATCCGAGCTTGTTATCCGTTTCAAATCACCTCATCGTTGACGGGACGTTCTTTCATATCATTTTCACTGATGTATTTCTTCGTTAGGGTGTACGGTACCGCCAACAGTGATACCATCTGAGGTATTGTGATATCATTTCACAAAGATATAACGACGAATTGGCTCTGTCCATATACCAAGAACCATGTTCTAATTTGTCTGGAGTGATTTAAAGGTAACTATGGAAGACCTGAATTAGGATGGCTGGAACGGGAGTTGTGTCGAAGGTTACCAGCAACGACTGATATCACTCAATACAAAGGTCTGAGAAGGAGCACAATTTCGAATAGGGGAAGAATGTCAGCTACATGCAAAAAATCCCGGCACTTGGCTAACGAGGAGACGTAAGAGATTTTGGGAAACCACGGTAAATCTATAAGATTTGATGCATGAATAGGTATTTCAACCACAGTCCTTCGAAAAGTGAGTGAAGTGCACTAACCGTTGCGCCACCCTGCACATTCACTCAACAACAGAGATGGTAGCTAAAAAGTGTGAGCAGAGATGCGAATGAAACTTATCGATGTTATCTCATGAATTTAATATTCACCATCAGAGGACAAGAGAACTCGCGTTTTCTTCTGAACAATTACCCATTCGCTTTGCAATATACAGAAAAGTTAGAAAACATTTACAATTTTGTATCTATTAGATCCCGTCAGTCCTTGGTTATACTCAAATAGGTTAACGGGTTTCTGTTAGCCTAGGATTTGCTCTCACCATTAACACTGAAGTACAAAAAGGCGATAGTTACGGACTACCAGCATGCACATCATGAAATAGCCATCTCATTGCTACAAATGTGCATTAATAAGCAGAGCGATATCAGATTCTTTCGTAAGATTTTTATGTGTCTTGTGAAATAACCTCTGATGTGAAGGTCATTATAGGAAAAGAACGACTGGAGTTTACAAGTGGAATCCTAGTTGCAAGAGACGCTTTATTTTGGAAATTGTTCGAAAATTCATCACTCTTTACCTCCCTCGACTGCGTAGTAGATCGCGCCTGTTAAATTATCATGGCAAATGATGGCCGACCAGAATTGTCCGGGTTGATAAACAAACAGTACTGGATCAGGTACCATCAATCATAAATGATCGCTATTACAATGACGTCATTTTATCTACATTTAGTGTTTACAGGATACGATAAAGTACAGCAACAACGCGACTGACCTTACAAACTAAGCCACAAAGGAAGACATCCCTCTCGTAGAAATAGTAATTGCTAAATACATGACTAGAAAAATCTAGCTTGAGCAGATGAACCTAAATTTCGACTGTTGCACGCTGATGACGGATTTAATTACGACACAGATGTCTTACAGTGAGAGGACTCATCTGCTACCAACATAGCATGGAACATCGTACTGGCTGGCAGTGTATTGGTAAGGGATGTATTTGTATTGAATGCTTTGCCCCGTAAGATGAAACTAAAATCACATAAAGGAAATCACAATGGGGGTTAGGAGTATTTTGAACAACGGAGACGAATGATTTGGTCACTTAAGACCGAAGACATAAATTCTAAGCAACTTTCGTTTTATTCTGCCGAATGATCCTCGTATCCTTGATCGTACCTTTGAATAAGCACGTTTTTCGGCAGCCATCGAGACGGTACGCCGAAATTATCTTTTGAGGAGTTCGATTTCATGTCATCCGATTCGGCTGCATTTCACGAGCAGCTGCTGCAGATCGACGGTTACGAATTTTTTACGAAACTACGCAATGTAATAATATCCCAAGACTTACGAGACATCATTGGCGAATCAAAATTAGATTTTTGTTGCTCCTGGTAACTTTCATACATGACTGAACATGTGAATGAAAGATTATTCGTGTACTGTAAAAATACGGAACACTAGTGTTCGCCCACGTGCCACTTCTACTGCAAGTTTCCATTTGGTCACTGGCTGATTGGGAGTTGCAACATTTTGATTGCAGTATTTCTATGTGTCTGTCGTCTTCTGGGAGTAGTTTCTTCTTGATTTCTCTATAATAGTGACAGAACCGAACAACGTGTCATATGTAGTCCAGTGCACACGGTGTTCCAATGGATACCATTCTACAGAACGTCGAAAACCATCTGCCCAGTACGATAACACCACGCTAGTTCCTTTGCGTCCAAAGATTCTGGCCGCTCATACACCCCCTCATCTGCGACAACTGTTCACAAGCACACCATTTTTTACCGAAGAGTTGCTGTTGATTGTGTACAACAAGCATAACAAATCTTGCGTTCTCAAGGACAGTGCCGTGAACTGCAGAAAATTCCCCTGCTGGCATTGCAGTTTGTGGGATGGACTGGCACGACACTTTGAAAGCAAATTGTTGCTAGCTATGCTGGAAAATGAAAACTTTTGTAACCGTCGTTGGTATAACTTTAACTATAGGAAAAACGCTGTTAGTCGCGGAAAACGTTTACATAGCGTAAACAGTCTTAATTAAATGACGAGTAGTTTTATGTACCTTCACGAGCGAGGCGTGGAATTGTCTTTTCTTCTAGTGTAAAGCTGTCTCTTACCTTCTACTGTAATTTATATCATTTTGCCTGTCTTTCTGCTACAAATACGTGGTGAGATGAGTATTTCGATGTTTATTACTTTCGCAGTACCACCTGTATCAAAATCGAATAACTGTAAAAGCTTGGAACCCTAGAGTCATCAGTTTTTCCCTCATACTGGTGTTTCCATTTAAGGGAATGGGGTAAATAATGGAAATATTAATCTTTAACACTGTACTATAATACATACATATTAAAAAATCTTGTATCATATGTGCATTTCTTGTGCACTTGACACGTTCCACATCATAACGGCTTCCGTACCGTGACTCTGATCAATGGAACACGCAACCAGCTACCTAACTAACTGAGCGACAGCGAAATGCCAACGTAGTATTATTACCCATCTTTCAAGTACATCACAAGCAACAGACTGAGATCAAGTACATAAGATCCAGTCACAGGCAACACTTAACCACAGTAGTTACTCTTTTATTTCTGGACGTGGCTACTGCGGAGGGTTTCTTCACCGACTTCGTAAGTGCGACAGTATGTCTTTAATTGTAGAAAATATTTATAATCATTTCGCTTTTTGAATCTTCTCTTAATTCTTATATTTGAATCTATTCAGTATTCATCTTTAACACCAGATGTTGGTCATTTGGATTTAATTAAAGATGCAGTTCAAGACTTTCCTTGGACGTGAGTGATGTAATCCTATTCGTTTCGCAACGTCGGAGTAAATATTACGAAGTTCGGGCATGTCACTTTACTCATGTTGGCATTTTCGGCACAATTCAGCATGCTGCTATTCTCATTCCTTATGTCTAACCTCCTCCGAACAAAACCACGACACGCACGGTAACATTTCAGACAAGCATACAGAGATCAGAAAAGCGTTAGCAAGCCATCGTACGCCGGCAAAAGTTACTGGTGATCCGTCTCTAAGTGAGTCCGCTGCCGACGTTATACAAGACAACCGTTAGCTCCACACACCGGCGGATTCATACGCATACCATTATTACTAGGTGCCCGGGGCCTTATTTGCATAACGGTTAGCGACGTGCACAGTATAATATTTTAAACCTGTGGACGTTTGTAAGGAAAAAAAGTGGAGGCTAAATTTTGGATTTTTTATGCAGAGCGGGAGGTGCGCCTGCAAAGGGCGCGAGCGCTGCCCAATAACTGGCAGGTGTCTCGCGCGCCGCTTGCGCGTATTTTTAGATATTGTTCCGCAGCTCATAATAGTCGCAAAACTGTTCTTTCTGCGACGAGCTGCGCTTGGCGAGCATCCTTGGCTGACATTTGCGCCTGGCTGCTCTTCTCTCCTGCCAGCGGCGCGCTTCACCGCCACTTCCCTCGCTTCAAGTTCCCGAAACGAACCGGACAGGCCACAGTTACCGCCACTGCTTCATATTACCATACCTAACTCAGTTTCTTGCAACAGGTGCGGGCTGGTACCGTATGTACAACTGCGAATTCCAAGTGCAATATTTAAAATACCTGCGTTCGCATCATTTGGAATAGCTTGCCTAGCGAAACTGATGAACTTCTCAGATATTTTCTCTTTGCCTCAAACGCTGTCCATGCTTTACTAATGCTATTGTTTTCACGCACCGTGGAGGACTGTGAGGGAGAACCGACGATGAGCGTCACTAGGTGATATTAAAGGAGGAACAGGATTCAAAGCCCCGTCGACCACCTAAATAACTTACGGTAAACATTCAGGTGACTTCTTTGAAACTACACGGCTGATCTCCATCTCAGTCCTTTTCTAATCTGAGCTTATGGTCCATATCTAAATATCACGTCGCCGACGGGACTATGAACCCTCATCTTCCTTTCTACCCTTAGAAACTAAAAGGAATTTCTGATTTAGGTCATCTACGGACTTTCTAATTTACTTCAGGGTTAATTTGTTTTCTAAATTTTATGTACATTCTGAGCGTGTCTCGTTTTTAGGTATTTCACAGCTCTCCAATAAAATCTGCCTAAAAATTCTGTCTGCAGCATGTCCTTACAAAAGTATCTTATCTGAATGTAGGTTTTGGCTCCAGAGTACCGGTATTGTAATAATCACCCGTTGTAAACTATCACACCTGTGGTGAAGCTGTCCTCAAGTAGAAAACAGCGCAGTGATTTACTAGGCATGGTCCTTGTTCGGTGATGTACCGTACGTTGTCTTCCTCAGACTCGACAACCGGCTCAGTCAGCCAGATACAGAAAGTTGGATGTGGGACCCAAAAAAAAAATGTGCAACTTCATATTTTTACATATACGAAGCATACCAAGAGGTGAATGGCACATTTAACTAATAGAAAAGAAACTAGTACTAACTGGTAAATAACTAGGGAGACATCGATTAGCAGTCGATACAACCAGCATTGGTTCGAATGAGAGCAGTGAGTATGGTTATCCAGAACAGACTGGTTTACGCATAACTACCGTCTCAATAAGACCAGAAAATATGAACATACTCTACCGTCATACAGATTACATTGTTTACAATCTAGGTTAAAATGTCTCTTTCAGACTCTTCCGCGTTCTTACTGATATACTCTTGTTCGGTGGTCCTATTTCACACGATCAGAAACAAATAAAACGCAGTCACAGACGAAAGATAAGGCTTGACTGGCAAACTGGAAATACTACTTGGGAGCAAGTAATGATGTGTTACAAATTGTACCCCTGGTAGTTTAGTACCTCCTCACTAAATCTCTTTATATTATCTTGAATTTTCGAAAGAAAAAAATATCAAGTTCGCTCATATACATCTTAAATCTGTGACAGTAAGAGTTGAACTGTAATTAACCGACATGACAGTACACACAGATCAGAAAGGAACTGGAAATTTGTGCACTGCATAGACGAGGGCCACATAGACGAGTGTAATTTAGTTTTACGGTACGCGATAAAGAATCATCTTCGTTCTTTGCTGAGAGCAACACAAGCTGCCGGGTTCTTAATATACTGAGACCGTAATAATTTTCTGGAGTTCAGATAATGTTGTAACACCCCACCAGTCTCTTAGCTGGTTTTGGCGTGTGTTCACCCCAACTAATTGACTAACAGATCAAAAGAGAATGCAAAACTGCCGCAATATCGGATAACGCAAAAAAGTAATATGGCCCTGTGACTCCTTATTGAACTGCGGTGACGGTGTTGACATTAATTTATTCAGAATTGATCACTTTTAATTAAAAATGGGTGCACATTAATGTTATATTCAGCTATTGAACACCAGATGCAAATGTTGAACATAAAATTAATTAAGAAAGTGACTTGGGATTTCAACTACTTCATTGAAAACAGATGCAGTCGATTAGCACAAATTTATTTTAACTCCCGACCTTCAATCATCACATTACAAGACTCTCCTATCAGGCAGTGGTAATAAATTGCGTTTGCGTGGAGTAAAGCGCGATAACTCAAAAGTAATTCCTATCGACTGACCCAGGTGTAATGCGAAGTGCGAGAAGAATTCTACAATACACGGCCCATGAAACCTTCGTGGAAACTTTGCCGACGTGATCCAACAAATTAATCAGTGGCCGGAGAGGGCGCAATTTCACCGAATACAGCCTGGAGGAGCGGCGTCGTTGTGCAGACGTCGGCCGACCTCGTGGTGCTGCAAGGCTGCGCTCGTCTATTCACTGCTAGCTATCTTGCTCAGTATATAGCTGAACCAAAACTTCCTATCTCCAAGCTCAATCGTTCCATTTGCTAGGTCCTAAACTGCAGAGATGCTCACTCTTTCCCAAGCAAACTGAGTAAAGAATGGCACGTCTGCACTCTAGGCAAGCTGGGAACGGAAGACCTCTACGGAGACTTCTCACAGTCCGCTCTTCGCCTCGGTTTCCCCTACAGCAAAATCACTTAAGCCAATTGCAGTGCAAGTCGCGTTTATTATGCTTCGCTTCCCAGCGCCAACCAATCCCTGCTTTGGGAAGTGAACAAATTCCCACAAAATTTCCCTTCTTCTCAGCTTCTGTTATTTAGCTCCTCCCAGGCCACCCATAAAGGTTAGCGTCTGCACAACACCAAGTTTTCCAAAATTCTGACTCCCAGGAGAGTACTTCAAATTCCTTGGTCCTACGTTCCCATTGGAGGCCGGCGTATTTCATTCTGTCGCTCTTCACCTGATTTGCTTCAGACTCTGCGGACCGTGAATTCAGCGTGAAGTTGCTATGCAAAACTAAATATGCGAACACGCATATTTTGACCTCTGTTGACCGCTCCACCGTAGCTTTGCACGGCTTTCTCGCATGTTTCACAGAAAACGGGACAACGGACATTTATCAACAGGCGTACAAGTTCTCCGTCTGTTTCCCGGTACACCAGCATGGAGTCGGGGTCAACCACCCACTCACTGTCACTCATCTTAAGGCGGCTGGAGGCCGCGCCCCGTTACTGCTTTCTCAGAGCTTGAGCCGCCCTAAGCTGTCTATTGTCGCTTCCCTTAGCCGCTCCCCTGGCGGCCACGGTCAGTTATGAGTACTTCCCTGGGGTAAACTAGCCTCCAGTAAATCGACGCGTTTCCACAAAGTTTTCAAGTCGTGTGAATTACTTTAAAACCATCACCCAACATTAATTATTCCAATACGTCCATACTATACCCTCTACAAGATGCATTGTGCCTTGTCAGTCATTTTTGTTCACCCCTACTGTTTTCTCAACGTGAGTTAGGTGATCTTTAATGACTTCATGTAAGGGGCATAGTTCTTGCCATCTTACAATGTAAATCACGTGGCAGACAACGTCGCGATAGCTAGGAAATTTTCTATGGTGTTGCTTCTGTCGCCTGTGTGTACTCAACGATTTTCCATTATCTACACTCTTGGAAATGGAAAAAAGAACACATTGACACCGGTGTGTCAGACCCACCATACTTGCTCCGGACACTGCGAAAGGGCTGTACAAGCAATGATCACACGCACGGCACAGTGGACACACCAGGAACCGCGGTGTTGGCCGTCGAATGGCGCTAGCTGCGCAGCATTTGTGCACCGCCGCCGTCAGTGTCAGCCAGTTTGCCGTGGCATACGGAGCTCCATCGCAGTCTTTAACACTGGTAGCATGCCGCGACAGCGTGGACGTGAACCGTATGTCCAGTTGACGGACTTTGAGCGAGGGCGTATAGTGGGCATGCGGGAGGCCGGGTGGACGTACCGCCGAATTGCTCAACACGTGGGGCGTGAGGTCTCCACAATACATCGATGTTGTCGCCAGTGGTCGGCGGAAGGTGCACGTGCCCGTCGACCTGGGACCGGACCGCAGCGACGCACGGATGCACGCCAAGACCGTAGGATCCTACGCAGTGCCGTAGGGGACCGCACCGCCACTTCCCAGCAAATTAGGGACACTGTTGCTCCTGGGGTATCGGCGAGGACCATTCGCAACCGTCTCCATGAAGCTGGGCTACGGTCCCGCACACCGTTAGGCCGTCTTCCGCTCACGCCCCAACATCGTGCAGCCCGCCTCCAGTGGTGTCGCGACAGGCGTGAATGGAGGGACGAATGGAGACGTGTCGTCTTCAGCGATGAGAGTCGCTTCTGCCTTGGTGCCAATGATGGTCGTATGCGTGTTTGGCGCCGTGCAGGTGAGCACCACAATCAGGACTGCATACGACCGAGGCACACAGGGCCAACACCCGGCATCATGGTGTGGGGAGCGATCTCCTACACTGGCCGTACACCACTGGTGATCGTCGAGGGGACACTGAATAGTGCACGGTACATCCAAACCGTCATCGAACCCATCGTTCTACCATTCCTAGACCGGCAAGGGAACTTGCTGTTCCAACAGGACAATGCACGTCCGCATGTATCCCGTGCCACCCAACGTGCTCTAGAAGGTGTAAGTCAACTACCCTGGCCAGCAAGATCTCCGGATCTGTCCCCCATTGAGCATGTTTGGGACTGGATGAAGCGTCGTCTCACGCGGTCTGCACGTCCAGCACGAACGCTGGTCCAACTGAGGCGCCAGGTGGAAATGGCATGGCAAGCCGTTCCACAGGACTACATCCAGCATCTCTACGATCGTCTCCATGGGAGAATAGCAGCCTGCATTGCTGCGAAAGGTGGATATACACTGTACTAGTGCCGACATTGTGCATGCTCTGTTGCCTGTGTCTATGTGCCTGTGGTTCTGTCAGTGTGATCATGTGATGTATCCGACCCCAGGAATGTGTCAATAAAGTTTCCCCTTCCTGGGACAATGAATTCACGGTGTTCTTATTTCAGTTTCCAGGAGTGTATATCCGGTAGCCCGCCTTCGTTCGGATAGTAGCTGGCTCCATCGTACACACAGGCGGCAGTTTTGTCTCCATTTCCATGTACTCATTAAGAGGAAAAGATGTCGTCTGAGAAGAGCTGCAGCGTATTTAGTTTCGCATCTGTTTTATTGCTGGAGTACGTGTTTCTTGTTCATAAACATATTTACACCATCACAACTGGAGTACATGTTTCTTGTTCATAAACATATTTACACCTTCACAACAAGTATTGTGTTTTCGCGACGAAATTAATTGCAGTATATAACAGGATCGCTCATCCTATAGTTTTCAGAGAACAACAGGTATTTATGAATGCTTCCATCTGAACTGAAATAGTTAGGCATCAGTATGTTGTTTTATTCGGTTACTTGACAAGATACCAAAACATACTTTCATGACCGTCTGCAACGATTCTAGCTTTTTCAGAGTTGAGAAGAGATATGAAATACTGCATAATACCTCTTTTCCTTGAAGTCACGGCTGGTCCCGGTGGAGGTTCGAGTCCTCCCTCGGACATGGGTGTGTGTGTTTGTCCTTAGGATACTTTAGGTTAAGTAGTGTGTAAGCTTAGGACTGATGACCTTAGCAGTTAAGTCCCATAAGATTTCACCCACATTTGAACAATTTTTGCTTGAAGTCAAATAAGGAAATGTAATAAGCGATTGCTATCAATAACTAATGAGGAGGTACTGAAAAGAATTGGGGAGAAGAGAAATTTGTGGCACAACTTGGCTAGAAGAAGGGATCGCTTGATAGGACATATTACGAGGCATCAAGGTATCACCAATTTAGTATTGGAGGGCAGCGTGGAGGGCAAAAATCGTAAAAGGAGACTAAGAGATGAATACACTAAACAGATTCAGAAGGATGTAGGTTGCAGTAGGTACTGGGAGATGAAGAAGCTTGCACAGGATAGAGTAGCATGGAGAGCTGCATCAAACCAGTCTCTGGACTGAAGACCACAACAACAACATCAATTCAGAAAGGAAAATCTAGACAACAAGGGAAATTAAATAAAAACGGTGGCAGAAGGAAGAACGCCTACAATTACGAAACAAAATTACAACGCAGCGGGCGTTGACACAAATAATGAAGGGAATGTTTTCAAAATTCCGCATTATCAGTCATCGACTTCATTTAGAAAACGATTACTTACGCCAAAATGTTGTAACTGATCTACTTAGACCAGATAAAAATAAAACACGCTACAAAATTTTAAGAATTTAGTGCTAAAGGTCAGAAACAGTACGTAGAAACTTAAAAGCCAATAAATAAAAGAGAATGGGATAACAGAAAATACTTCATCTATCTAAGAATGGAATCCATTCCACGAATTGTATTTGTAGACGAAAAACATTGCATGCGGCCAAATGAAGTGTGATCATCCTTCTTTATGTCGACAAAATAATAATTCAAACTGCGGTACTAATTTTCATGATGGTTGGATACGTCTGACAATACTAACAAATCGGAATTTCTTGTGGAAATGTGCGGTCCGAGTGAAGTCGGACTTCGCAACACTTCCATCAGTTGTGACAGTAGGCCTACTATACTTTCTGTAAAGCAACCTTCGGTCTCATACCAGCAACAAGATACAAAAATGCTTCGAATACCTAAACAAAAATGATCTTCAAACGATTTCAACTATTGCTTTGAAAAGCCGTTCATTATGCAGGGTGTTACAGGAGCAACGGTCAGTATTAAGTGATATGACAGAAACAGGATTCGGTGAAAGAAAATTTGGTAAACATGGACTCTAAAACGGGCGCTTTAACAGCTATGGGGACGTCTTCATCTTCGATGAAGGTTATAGAAATGTCTTCTACTGCAAGCTCTTTGCTTTCTATATTTTGGCAGGTGGTAGTATGGACGAAAACAAGGAAAAAATGTCCAGTAAACATGGGCTCTAAAGAGCATAACGTTAAGTTCATGAGCACCTGTTCATATTCGCTAACGTGATACATATCTCTTCTATCGAACAAGTGCTCATAGCTCTTAAGATATGTATTTTAACGTCCATGCTTAATGAACTTTTTTGCTTCGAATGATCGTTCCTGTTATATCCCTGAATACTGACCATTCCTCATAGGACACCCGGTATAACACCTGCCTCTAGCTAACTAAATTCTTTACTTTACTGTTAAAACAATACAACAGTTTCTTGAGCAAAGTAAGTTTCGTGATCAGAACGAACCATGCCAGATCAGGGTTGCTGAAGATTATCTAATTCGGATCAAACGGAGTTCTTTGTTGCCGGAGCTCGGATATTTTATTTCCGGATAAGGTACAAAAAGTAAAATGAAAGTTTGTTCGATTGACAACCTCCTGACATTGGTCGGCCACCACAAAGGAGGAATTTCTTTTTTTCGTGCATGTCAGCAGCTTCCCGTCACAATGTGTCAGTGTCGTGCTACTAGCGTTTCTCTTCAATGTAGATGAGTGTGATGAGTGCTTGAAGGGTGTTGATGGCACAGAGGGATTGTGAATTCTTGAACATAACCGACAATTCTTAAAAAAAAAATTTAGTCACAGATGTTCTTCAAATACTGATCGCCGATAGTTTTTAAGGAAAATAAGGATGTTATAAAAAATACGAAGCGAAAAATTAGAGAATAGTGAGAAACTGCAGACATCTGCAACACATATTACGGAAAAGGTATCCACGCAGGTTCTCAAAGAAACGAGCCAGCTGGTGAAGCCGTGGGGCACCCAACATTTTTAACAATACAGCGGCCCGTCTCAAGCAGGTAGGTAGAGACGCGGGAAAACCCCTTCCGCTGGAGGAAGAACAGGGACCCTTGCGAACGGTCGCTCCCGTTCCAAGGAGTACCGTACACGGAATTTCTATACCACAGGTATATAAGTAAGAAAAAACTGTGAAGTGTACTCTCTTTTGTAAGTAACGTCACATAATTGTACACGTAGTGTCATTTCCATTTCAGAACAGCAGATAAGTTTCCCCTTTCGAGTGATAAGAAATACCGACCCTTTCCCACGCAACAGCATTGGACTCTGGCAAGATGCGCTACAGACGCTTCCGTCGCCGTGCGAGAAAAACAGTCTACAAAACAATTGAAAACATCGAAATGACGACCTCATCCGCAGATAAAAAGAAAAACACTATTAAAAACGTAGCAGCAACAGCACTTCTTGATGGTCCTAATGTGTTTGCTGGGTGCAGACTGAATTTCAGCATTGACAATAATGACACATTTGCACAAGGTAATGGTTGGCTTACAGTGGCCATTGTGCGTGGTGGTACAGGTGTTCCTAACGTACCAGGCCTCGAGTGTTTCGTCGACAGAGACATCATCGCCTACCGCACTTACCATATTGTAGAATTAGCTAATAAAGATTTTGGAAAGTCCTCATATATGTCTACCTCTGCCTTATCCTTGTATACACGTAGTAAGAGAAAACTGTCTGTAAATGAATCAGTGTTCATTTGGATAAAAGGTAAAGGTGTGTGTGAGTACATGAAATTTGTTGGTGATTGTACATTGTATTTTTATAAATAAAAGTTATTGATTTACAAGACACATTGACCTGTAGCGTAGCCCGGGCGAACGCGTTATGCAGGAAATTTTTTTTTGGCGGGGGGGGGGGGGTCAGCGGGGGGGGCGCAGCCCCCCCCCCCCCCCCTGCAACGCATAGAGTCTTAGCGCGCGCCTGTAGCAGCCGCCGCAGCGGTTGCGCAATCGGCGCATACGCTTCGCGAGCACGGCTGTAATGAATATTTCTTCTGGCACCTTGAGTAATCTTTACTTTCTGTTTTGACAAGCATTGAGCAAAGTGTTACTACAGGGCGAGAAGAAAAATTCGTAAGAGTTTCATACTTTTTTCAGGATATCTAATGTTAAACAGTCTTCTTATAATGCAGCGTATACCAGCAGTATAAAGCAGTTCAGGAAATAGTGGCTATGTTACCACATCCCTATTAGGCCAATAAAACTGAAAAAGGAAAGGAATCTATATAATAATCAATGCGAAGTGCAGTATTAGAATGCGTAACTACAAGAAGTACTCGTTGTGTAGGACTCTTAATATACGCGAGTATTATCGCGCTTTACCCCAGAAGAACGCTGTTCGAATCCTAGTGATGGAAAATAGTTTACTACTACCGTATGCTTTAAGGTATCGTGTTGATAAAAAGTTTCACCGTAGTGTCCCACAGGTCGAAAGATTGTGAAAACCGGTGACAGGATCTGGGTACTAAAACTGTCTTTTCCTTTCACATTCATAACTCATACAACAGCCGTGTTATTAGTGGCACAATCATTCATCATACTCATAACCTGGATGAATATTTAATTTAAGACGCCGGAGGAAGCACGGACACACTTCAGTATTTCAGTATGTGTCGTGAACAACTTTACAAATGGGCCAAAGAGTTCTGATTGTAATGAACGACTACGCATTGGTATATATACAACAGATGTGCTAATTCTGGATTATAAGCTGTCCGCTGTGAAAATTACACCATCAGGTAGTGGATACAAGGGAATAACAGAACCAATGAACTTTGCAGACGCCAAAAACTGTACACTGGAGTCCAAAATTAAAGCAACAAACTGCTGTTTCCACGTCCTGTGTCTAATTCACGATATAATCATACAAAATGTCAACAGACGCCGTTCCGATCGTGTTTTGCACGGAAGATGGCATTCCAATTAGCGGACAACTACGCCAGCAATGACATCTGGGCACCTATCAAGCGGGGTAGGTTGACAGGGTAGTCCCACATCCACAATCGTTATGTATACAGTCACAGACGGTGCAATATGGCACAGACAAGTCGCCTACAGACTCTCTGCTGTGGAGGGCTGTAGGAGGAATGGAAGCAGGAGAGTCGCAAACTGATGTGGCCCTACGGTTAATGTGAAACGTTCTGTTGTTTCTCGGATGTGGCAACAGTTTATAGAAACCGAAACTATATCCCGGAGACCAGGACAGGGCCGACCACGTGTGACATCAGCAAGAGTGGGCCGTTATTTGGCTGTAAGGACATTACGGTACCGCCTTAGTACTGCACTGCAGCTGGCATCTGACCTTGCAGCATCCCCTGGACGTGTTGTATCGAGGCAAACGGTGTACGGAAGGCTTCCGCAAAGTGGCCTTTATTGTTGGAGACCTGCTGTCTGTTTATCTCTGCCGGGTCTTCACATAAGGGAACGTCTGGAGTGGAGCCGTCAACATGCCACCAGGACTGTCGACCGGTGGGCCTATGTTCTTGTCACAAATGAGTCCTGATTTGGTCTTGAGAGTGATTCTCGACGGATTCGCATCTGGAGGGTACGCGGAACACGATTTCGGGAAAGAGGTCGATATCGAGAAGTCTCCCTAATGGTGTGGGCAGGGATTATGTTGAGCACCCGCACACCTTTTCATGAAATTGTACGGGTGAATTAGCAAGATTTAACTGCTGTCAGACATCGCGAGGAAATCTTGGGATCTCATGCGCGTTGTTGCGGGGTGCTGTGGGACCAGACTTTTTTTTCCGGAAGATATTGTATGCATCGCGTGACCTGCTCGCTCTTCCGATTTGAATCCCAGAGAGCATGTGTGTGATGCACTAGAGAGACGGGTTGCATCACGTCAGCATCCATCAACCACTCTCTAAGACTTGTGAGCAGCTCTGCAGGAAGAATGGGCGTTATTGCATCAACATGAGAATGATGATATCATCGTTGTCAGGCCTGTATCGGTGCCAGAGGTGGTCACTACCCGTACTGAGCACATTAATCAGTAGTCAGAATGTGTGTTCAAATCCGTGAAGTTGGAAAAAAACGAAGAACGTGTTTATCTACCGTTATGCCTGTCGCAGTTGATTACATTCGGTATTCTTTACATTGTTTCTACTTTACTATCATCTGTTTATACTGTTTTGTGACAAAATAAACGCTTCCTTGCGTATGTTGCTTTAATTTTGGACACCAGTGTACTTAATTTTATGACCAATATTAGACAAACTCCTGAACTGGCAAAACAGTTAGTGTGAAACCCCCCCACAGCAACTAAAAGAACTTATCGAGGGGCGACACAACTAAATACATCGTGAATTTAATCCTTGGGTAGTCAGTCTGAACGCTTCAGTGCAAATCTACACTTCACGGCAGTGCCTGCGGAAACGGCTCTGTGCAACCAGCATATTTTAAAATTTTGTTTACATATACTTTATAATCCAAGTTACTTACATGTCTAAAGTGTCCTGTCCAGCTTTACTTCACATTCTAATACGTCGCTGGTACATGTGGACAGGTATATAACGTACTTCTGTGTGTATGAAGCACAAGAACACTACAGTAGTATATACGATTTCGTCCATTTTTTGTGCCACATACACACAGAAATACGATATATACCTGTCCACATGTACCAGCAATGGATTAGAACGTGAAATGAGGCTGGAAGCTTAAATTACGTAACTTGAGCTATAAAGTTCATTTATATGCGAGAGCTTGTAAACAACTGATGTATAAAGCAATGTCACAATTTCTGAACGTATCACACTTTGAAACTGGCTAACTGCACGGGAAATAAAAACAATACAGCTTACTTGGACCATGCTTTCATTGTCATAACCAGTATATAGTTAAATATTCAGTCGCCGACGTAACGGTCGAGGATGCAGTGTAGTCCCATCACTGCATAAGATATCTAGCGCAATCTAAGTATCGTGGGACCGGCCATTGACCTGCTGCAGTATCACAAAGGACAGCGCTGGGTGCTGGGGATGTGCGTCGCAAGTTATTGAACATTCGCGAGGCTATTACATGTTACACCTTCAGATGGTTTGCTGGAAATCTGTACAATGCCCGGATTGACGTCCCTCATTGGAGCCAAAAGATTCGGTGGTTGATTATTTGTCAGTTTTAGGTTGCAGTGGTCAATAATATTTACAGCAGTGGACAACAGGCATGTTATTCTGTTTTCTGAAGAATGAGTGAAACAATGCTGTCGGTTATCTTATGATATGTAATCGCTCAGTGACTGCATATCCACATCGTTTTCCTCACTACTCTTCTCCCAATATTTTTTTCTTGTCCTAGCGTTTTCCCCTTTGCATAGTCCACATCACAAAACGTTTACGATCAGTTATATCCTAGTATAGGAATGCCATTAAAGCAACATGTCTGCTAATTGTGTAATGTTTTAACGGTGTATGTCCTTGTTCTCTGGCACCAATATGGGGAACTAGCACACCAATCACGGCTGTAAGTCTGGGTATCTGCCTGAAGATACGATGTGGTTCTGGTAACCTCCTGACCTCACACAATAACGCTCTACACGATTCGTTAAACGGGCAGGTAAGTAACGTGCAGTTATTCAGCGTCAGAATAAACTGAGTGCATCCTAAGAACTCTGCTGAGTCCGAACTTCGACAATTGTTTGCAGTAAAATACGTTCAGCAGCGAAGCACGGTGTGATTCAACGAGAACTCCAGCAACATGGAGTCCAGCAATCTCTAAGTTTTTTCTCTGATCGTAACTTCCACAGATGTCTTCGTCGTCGTTGTTTTTGTTGTTATTGTGGTCTTCAGTCCGGAGACTGTTTTGATGTTGCTCTCCACGATACTCTACCCTGTGCCAGCCTGTTTTATCTCCGAATAACAACCTCGATGTACATTCCCCTGAATGTGCTTACTGTATTCATCCCTAGATCTCCCTCTATAATTTTCAAATCGCACACTTCTCTCCATTTCCAAACTGCCGATGCGTTCATGTTCCAAGAGGTGTCCTAGCAATCGATCTCACCCTCTAGTCAAGTCGTGCCATAAAAATATTTTTTCCTCAATTCGATCAGCACCTCCTCATTAGTTACTTGATCTAATCATCAGAATTCTTCTGTAACAACATATTTCAAACGCCGCTATACTCTTCTTGACTGAACAGTTTATCGCCACATTCCACTTCTCTACAAGGCAACACTGCAGACAAATGCCTTCAGACAAGACTTCTCAACATTTCAATTTATTTTCGGTGCTAGCAAATATCTCCTTTTCAAAAATCCTTTTCTTGATTTGCCAGTCTGTATTTCATATCCGCTCTACTTCAACCACAGACAGCTATTCTGCTGATCAAACAGCAAAACTCATCGACTACCTACAGAGTCTCATTTTCAAGTTTAATTCCATCAGCAAAGTCTGATTCAAGTCAACTATATTCCATTACGTTCGTTTTACTTTCGTTGATGTTCATGTTATACCCTGTTTTCAAGACGAGCGGTGATAAAGCCTTCACTATGTTGTACGTAACAGCTTCATCGCAATTCCATTTTCTTATTCATTATTAGACCTATCCCTGCATTATATCCATTTCCTTTTGTGTTGATAAACCTGTGTGAACCGACCAGAAGTCCAGTTCTTCTTTCCATCGCACTTTACTAATTTCCATCACATCTACCTTCAGCTTTTCAAATTTTTTCTAGCTTACTTACCCGATTAAGGGATTTAACATACCACGCTCCGATACATAGAATAATAATTTTGCTTTCCTGATCACAGCATCCGTAGGCCCCGCCCGGAGATCCGAATGGGGGACTATTTTAACTCCGGAATATTTTATCCAAGAGGATGCTATCATCATTAAGCAAAACAGTAGCGCTGCATGCCCTTGCTTCTCCTAGCTTTCAGGCTATGTTGGCTAATGTTACAAGGCCAGTTCAGTCAATCATCCACAATGTTGCGCCTGAAACTATTGAAAAGACTGCTGCCCCTTTTCACGAATCATATGTTTGTCTGATCACTCCACAAATACTGTTCAGATGTGATTGCACCCACAGTATGGCTATCTGTATCCCGTCTCAGAACTGTCACAGATCGTGCGGGGCTTCCGCAGGTAACCACTTTTTATAAAATTTGAACCGCTGAGGTTGCTGTTGTGCAGATACCTTATCGGTAACGTTGTTGTAATCATCTGGGAATCTCAGCACCATATTCCCTGAAGCAAGGTTTGCGCCGATACCTTGCTCGTCGAAAGTATTGCATCGTTTCCGAACAGCACTGCGTTTTCGTTCATAATAGGTCACTACTGTACTTTGTAGGAGGTCTGATACATACTAACTGCTCCATAATTCGATCCTACAAATTACCACCATTAGATGACTTTAGACAAAAAATACCCTTTCAGGGAGACGACTTTGAATCTCACACATTTATGTTTCGTTAAATCTTTGGTTGCAAATCATTCAGTGAACGTACGGCTTTAGCGAACTTCATTAACCGTAGTTTTTCTCGGTCCTTAATTCCATGCACTTCTAAGATTGTTCAACACTTTATTTGAAGCTTAGGCAATGCCACTAACATTCTTTGGTTTTGTGACCACGGTAAGACATGAAATTAAATTGATGCCGTAAGTGCATAGATTGAGGTCATGTAGAATGTTGCAGCAAGACCGACACGCTGGTTTCCATTTCGCAACGTAGTGTACTGACACAATCAGTAGAATTTTACTGTATATGACAGGGCACATTTCATCGTGTCATTTATCGAAAAGATGCGCCCAAATACCTGAGCTTTGAATTTCGAATTCCTGATTGGTTATCGAAACCTGATCCCTTTATCAAGCAGATGAATTTTAATCTTACAAGGTGAAAATTAAAAATCTCTGTATAAATCACCTGTATAGAATATTCCTGGAAGATTAATAATATGTGCCGGATCTAGACATGGACCTGGGTCCAAAGTTCGAGTACAGATCCGGCATATAGTTTTAATTTGCCAGTTTTCAAATCACCGCACACTGCTCTATAGAGTTCATTCTGGAACTTTATAGACCTTCCGAAAATTATGGCGATATTATGTTAAGAAGTCATTCTTATAGTCTAACTACTATAGTTCCACATTTAGGTTCATCTAGTTAATATTTAAGGGACCGACTAAGTGCTGTAACCACTGGAAAGTTTCTGAAATGTGTCAGAAACTTCGCAAAAAAGAAAAAGCTTTCTAAAAGTAGACGTGTCACACTCTACACGACAGTATGTCCACAATGTTAGTAAATACACTCAAGTTCACTCTGATTAGAGACATTCTTCAAGTATGCATCTATAGATTTTCATACCAAATGAATGGTATCAACCATACTGTCTCACGTAAGCCAATGGCCACCATGTCAGAGAAATGCTTACCGATATGGGTTTTTCTTACGCACGAATCGCGACTGCAACGGGATTGCAGAAATGCTAGCAGAAATATATCTGTCATACACTGGCTTATGGATTATAGTTGTAGATACAGACTCACATTTCAAATATACAGACTCATGTTTGAAATATTAGCTTTGTATACCTGAAGATGGCCTGTAATATGACTGAACCTGGTTGTATTAATAAAGATTACTAATGTACAGATGAGTGTAGACATAGACACTATGGTTTTTGGCAACTATCTGAAAGCTGTAGTCATCGTCTCTTGAAGATAACGAATAAAAGCTTTCCCTTATCGTGCGTCGAGAGCGGTGGAATTGTGGGAACGTGTACATCTACAATCTACATCTGCGTGACTACTCTTCAGTCCACACTTAAGTGCCTAGCAGAGGGTTCATTGAACCACATTCACACTATATCCCTGCCACACACCCAGCGCGCGGGGAAACCAACACATAAATCTTTCCGTGTGAGCTCTGACTTTTCTTATTTTATTACAATGATCATTTTTCCCTAAGTAGGTGGGCGTCAACTAAATATTTTCGCCTTTCCGAGAAGAACGTTGGAGACCGAAATTTGGCGAAAAGACCTCGCCACAACGAAAATCGCCTTTGTTTTAACGATTGTCCCCCCAAATCGCTTATCATATCTGTGAAACTCTCTCCCTATTCCGCAATAATGCAAAACGACACTGCCCTTCTTTGAACTTTTTAGATGTCCTCCGTCAATCCAATCTGGTAAGGACAGCACAGCAAGTCTCGAGCAGAGGACAGATACGCGCAGTGTAGTTAGTCTCTCCAGTAGAACTGCTGCATCTTCTAAGAGTTTTGCCAGTAAAAAGGAGTCTTTGATTCGCCTTCCCCGCAAAATTGTGTATGCGATCGTTCCAATTAAAGCTGCGCGTCGTTGTAATACCTAGGTATTTAGTTGAACTGACAGCCTTTAGATATGTTTGATTTATCTTGTAACCGAAAATTAATGGATTCCTTTTAGTACTCATGAGGACGACCTCACACTTTTCATTATATAGGGTCAACTGCCACTTTTCGCACCATAAAGACATCTTGCCTAAATCATTTTTCAATTGGTTTCGATCTTCTGATGCTTTTACTAGCCGGAAAATGACATCACCTATAAACAATCTAAGATGGTGGCCCAGATTGTCTCCTAAATTGTTTGTATAGATTAGGAAGAGCACAGGGCCTGTAACACTTTCTTGGGGGAACGCCAGATATCACTTTCGTTTTACACGGTGACTTTGCGTCAATTAGGGTCTAGTACGAACTGTGACCTTTCTGATAGGAAATCACGAATCAAACAGCACAAGTTAGACGACATGCCATAGGCTCGTAATTTGACTGGGAGCCGCTTGTGGGGAACGGTATCAAAAACCATCAAAAATCTAGAAATCTGGAATAAATCTGAAATCCCCTTCGGAAGCACTCATTACTTCGTGAGAATAAAGAGTTAGTTGTGTTTCACAAGAACGCTATTTTTTGAATCTGTGCTGACTGTGTGTCAACAGATCATTTTCCTCGAGATAATTCATAATGTTCGAACAAAGTATAATTATCTTAAAAAATCCTACTGCAAACTCACGTCAGCATTAACTGCAGGATGCAGAAAGGTGGATTACTTATTGCCCATCGAAAAATTACATGTGGTGTAACCACATAGCATTCGATTAAATGAGTGGGGAAAACCTGCAAAAAGTAGTAGCCATAATTATCAATCCGTCGGGATCCATAACGTTGACGCCACTGATCCCATACCTTGGTGGAAATGTATATTAACTGCAGGAAGCGGCGAAGGTGTTGAAACGGAGGAAGAGGGGCAGAGGAGAGTGCAAAATTCCGATAATCTAGGGGAAAGATTTCCAGGAGAACAAGAATTCACGGCAGAAATGTGAGCGCATTTGGCATACTCGGCTCCAGCGGACCGTGGGCAGTGGTGGGTACGCACTGCACTGCAAGTCCGCAGCTACCCCCTCCCGGAGGAGGACGGAGGACGTAAGCCTGTGGTCTCCATGGCAACCGTGACTGCTGCCACGTGTCAAGATGTCTCACGTAGCACTAATCAATAATTGGCCCAGGCCGGCGCGGCGCGGCGTGACGCGGCGACTCGATAGGTCCCAGGCTCGAGACCAGACGGCGCGCCGCGTGCACTGCCTTCACGCTAATACCCGAAGCCAGTGCGGTTTTATTCTGATGATTAATTTGTGTCTTTACTCCTCAGATCAACTTAACTACTTTTAGAGGATAGCCTACGGCTGGTTCTTTCTCCAGCTGGTCTCACAGTACTAAAAAGTAACATACAGAATTAACACCCACTGTTATATTTCTTACACTGCTTTTGTATGACGGTGATACACGTCTCGTATTTATCCCGTTCAACGTGTCTAGTATACAACTGTGGTGTCGTCCGAAGAACGAGGTCCCATGACAAGTTTGGTACCTCACGACGGAATAACGATTATGGACAGTGGCTGCCTGACGCAGCAACGAATGAGACGGTGTAAACAAGCTCTCAAAAGGTTCCATAAGCCACCGCTGCTGGAGAAAGTACTTACGTCAGAGAGCAGTGCTGATCAGACGCAGTCTGCAATCATACACCACTGGCCATTAAAATTGCTACACCACGAAGATGACATGCTACAGACGCGAAATTTAAACGACAGGAAGAAGATGCTGTGATATGCAAGTGATTAGCTTTTCAGAGCATTCACACAAGGTTGGCGCCACCTACAACGTGCTGACATGAGGAAAGTTTCCAACTGATTTCTCATACAAAAAACAGCAGTTGACCGGCGTTGCCTGGTGAAACGTTGTTGTGATGCCTCGTGTAAGGAGGAGAAATGCGTACCATCACGTTTCCGACTTTGATAAGGGTCGGATGTAGCCTATCGCGATTTCGGTTTATCATAGCGCGACATTGCTGCTCACGTTTGGCGAGATCCAATGACTGTTAGCAGAATGTGGAATCGGTGGGTTCAGGAGAGTAATACGGAACGCCGTGCTGGATCCCAACGGCCTCGTATCACTAGCAGTCGAGATGACAGGCATCTTATCCGCATGGCTGTAACGGATCGTGCAGCCACGTCTCGATCCCTGAGTCAACAGATGGGGACGTCCGCAAGACAACAACCATCTGCATGAACAGTTCAACGACGTTTGCAGCAGCATGGACTATCAGCTCGGATACCATGGCTGCGGTAACCTTTGCGCTGCATTACAGACAGGAGCGCCTGCGATGGTGTACTCAACGACGAACCTGGGTGCACGAATGGCAAAACGTCATTTTTTCGGATGAATCCAGGTTCTGTTTACAGCATCATGATGATCGCATCCGTGTTTGGCGACATCACGGTGAACGCACATTGAAAGCGTGTAATCGTCATCGCCATACTGGCGTATCACCCGGCGTGATGGTATGGGGTGCCATTGGGTACACGTCTCGGTCACCTCTTGTTCGCATTGACGGCACTTTGAACAGTGAACATTACATTTCAGATGTGTTACGACCCGTGTCTCTACCCTTCATTCGATCCCTGCGAAACCCTACATTTTAGCAGGATAATGCACAACCGCATGTTGCAGGTTCTGTACGGGCCTTTCTGAATACAGAAAATGTTCGACTGCTGCCCTGGCCAGCACATTTTCCAGATCTCTCAGCAGTTGAAAACGTCTGGTCAATGGTGGTCGAGCAACTGGCTCGTCACAATACGCCAGTCGCCACTCTTGATGAACTGTGGCATCGTGTTGAAGCTGCATGGGCAACTGTACCCGTACACGCCATCCAAGCTCTGTTTGACTCAATGCCCAGGCGTATCAAGGCCGTTATTACGGCCAGAGGTGGTTGTTCTGGGTACTGATTTCTCAGGATCTATGGACCCAAATTGCGTGAAAATGTAATCACATGTCAGTTCTAGTATAATATATTTGTCGAATGAATACCCGTTTATTATCTGCATTTCTTCTTGGTGTAGCAATTTTAATGGCCAGTAGTGTAGTTTAAGACGACAGCGTTGTCTTAATTCTGGTCCAGGAGCGCGAGTAGTATTAAAAGTCAGAATATTATCGAAGCTTATAGTCTGTTGTACACAGAGAATAGACTACTATTTGTGTCAAGTAATAAAATTATGGAGTTTAGAGTCAGTAACAAGTACATTCAAATTCAAATGGCTCTGAGCACTATGCGACTTAACTTCTGAGGTCATCAGTCGCCTAGAACTTAGAACCAATTAAACCTAACTAACCTAAAGACATCACACACATCCATGCCCGAGGCAGGATTCGAACCTGCGACCGTAGCGGTCGCCCGGCTCCAGACTGTAGCGCCCAGAACCGCACGGCCACTCCGGCCGGCAACAAGTACATTTGGCACTCATGTGGACACGGATTTTGGCAAGTTAATTATTCTGTCTCGTCCAAATTTTAATAAGGTGATCTAATACTTTGTGCCTGTAGTAGTATCTGCTCGCCCTCCACCAGAAATAAATTTAGGTTTCCTAGAAACCACTACAGTACGGACGCAAACGTGTCAAGTGGTTTTATCGTCAGACACTGCCATAACGCATGGCTAACTCTTTGGAGGAGTGGAAGTAGTGATTATTATCAAAAGAACAGAATCAGTATTTGACTATTAGTCGACACAGTCATCTCATCAATTTTGAAGGAAAGAGTATTAGGGCTTAATGTCTCTTCGACAGCGAAATCATCGAAGAGGGAGCACAGGCTGCGATTGGCGAACAATGGGTAACTAAAACGGCTACATCGTTCCCAAAGGAATAATACCGGCATTCGTCTTAAACAGTTTAAGGCGAAAACCGAAGAGCTAAATATGGATGACCAGACAAAAGATTTCAGCCGATATCTTGCTGAATGCGATTTCAGTTCCACTGCGTCACCTCGCTTGGTATTAGTTTTAAAGACTCATCTATTTTCTATGCACTTGCCAAACATAAAAAAAATGATTAAGAATCAATTTCCCATCTAGCTGTGCAGTGTTCGGTGATTCAAGTAGAATCTGTTGATGTGCGTTCCCGCGCTAGCTATATAGTTACTCAATTCTGAATTCGGTGTAGTGTTAACACTTTTGTGGAAACTGAACACTCCCTGGCGTGTGTGAGCTCTGCGTTGCCAGTGATTTTTAGTCGCGCTGCAGAGAGAATGGCGTAACATTGGGAAACAGCCTGTTGGTCCTCCTTGTAAGATTGTCGGCTAGAGAGAGTAGGGACTTGGTTCCTCACGTTTCAGTTTCCCAACAGAGTACATATTTGTTCAAAAGAATTTTCTTATCTTTTTCCTTCTTGTATTTCTCTCTTTCTCTCTCTATCACACACACACACACACACACACACACACACACACACACACACACGCATACAATTTGTGACTAAGCTTGGTAAAAGCTACAGTCGCTCTGAAAATAAACCACAAATTTTGCGCATACATTCCTCATTGAGTAGCAGCTGTACAACTAGATAAAATGTGGTCCAACATCTTATAAACGGTATTTGTTCAGGCGTTCCCATGATTCTCATATGAACGTTACTGGACGCAGTAGTGCAGTGACGTTAAGGTACTGAATCCGAATTCAGCGGGTGTTTGGTTCACAATCCAGCCAGTGATCAGTATCAAAGCTTCCTGTGGTTCCTCTAAATGATTTAATGAAAATGCTGCGATGACTCCTTTGAAAAGTGTACAAGTGTGTCCGTTGCATATTCTCGCCGAACCCGATTTTGCAATCCGTCAATAATTATTTCGTCAGTGGCGGCACGTTAAACTCAAATCTCACTTGTTTCCGCGGCTTTTGTTGCTCGGTTCCATTAACAACTACAGTGAAATGAATATGTGAAGAAACAGCATTTAAACGGTTGATGAACTGCAAGTGACAATGAAATACTTATGCTTGACAGTTAGGAACGTGATGTTCAAATTTACATAACGCATTTAAAACATTAGTGAGAGAAGCAACTATAGCCGAGAACGAAGGAATATGAATTGGAAGAGAAGATACTGAGGAGTAAACAGAAAGAGATAGCGAAGAAAATGTTGGAGAGACGATCTCCCTGTTCAAATGAAAACGTGCCAGTTGTATTCCGATGACTTGTATAGTATACATATCAACAACCCAGAATTCCATGATTTCTTCAAGTTTATCCCTAACAGAAATCATTCAGTAGTAATTAATCGTACAAAATAAGCTTATTATTAATGTGAAACGTATCAACGTAAAAACCTTAAATAATGGTCTCCTGCATAACTATACTTTTTGTGAAATGGAACCTTTTTCACTCAGCAGTGAAGTGGAACTTTACTATAATCTTATAGCTGTGTAAACATTACAGAGCGTTCTGGATGTCTTGATCCCTAATATTGTTTTAATTCAAAAGCGAAGGGACTTCTGCTAAGAAGGTTAGTTACTCTAGAGCAGAAAGTAAATGACACGTTATAACATCAAGCTGGTAGTTACAACAATATGCGATGTAATAACACTAACCATTCTGGAGATTAAAAACTACGCTTGAAAACAGAGCCGAAAATAAACTGTTTGAAAAGTTTACGAAATTTCACACTGCCTGTGGCAGATGTATAATGTTCTCTGAGCAGTAGCGGACGTTCCAAAGCTGGTAGAGCAATAAATTAACGTAAATCATTACGACAGCTGAATGAAACTGCACTGGTGCTCTCAACAGGGACCCAAATTGTGGCAAATTCAGGAAGCAAATTCCACACTAAACACAGATCAGTTACATTGTAAAGTCAATTTCCTCTATTTCACGTCTATGGTCAGAAATGTTTTGTCATCAGACTACCGGTTTCGTTCTAAAATGACCATCTTCAGATCTGCAGCAAAATATGGGAAAAATACAAATACACTACCAGATTGTCAACAGCTTAAAACAATAAAATAGGCAATACGGAAAGTATTACTGACATACATGTATATTATATGCAATAATGTCAGTTTTGTATTTCCTGCCAATACGCGCCGCCTACGGAAAGTTGAGCATTTCATGGAAAACTGATTTATGTCAGTTTGCTAGCCGAAGCGCGACGTGACAATCAAGCATCGTGCAGCTAGAGATGGCGTTTATTTATAAATATTACAATGAAAACAGTCTCAGTGAAGACATTTCAAAGTGAAACTTCCTGGCAGATTAAAACTGTGTACCGGACCGAGACTCGAACTCGAGACCTTTGCCTTTCGCGGGCAAGTGCTCTACCAACCGAGCTACCCAAGCACGACTCACGCCCCGTCCTCACAGCTGTACTTCTGCCAGTACCTCGTCTCCTACCTTCCAAACTTTACAGAAGCTCTCCTGCGAACCTTGCAGAACTAGCACTCCTGAAAGTAAGGATATTGCGGAGACATGGCTTAGCCACAGCCTGGGGGATGTTTCCAGAATGAGATT
This sequence comes from Schistocerca cancellata, assembly GCF_023864275.1. Taxonomy (NCBI): domain Eukaryota; kingdom Metazoa; phylum Arthropoda; class Insecta; order Orthoptera; family Acrididae; genus Schistocerca; species Schistocerca cancellata. The sequence goes on from NC_064629.1 coordinate 800,214,808, forward strand.
TTCACTCTGCAGCGGAGTGTGCGCTGATGCTGTGGCTAAGCCATGTCTCCGCAATATCCTTACTTTCAGGAGTGCTAGTTCTGCAAGGTTCGCAGGAGAGCTTCTGTAAAGTTTGGAAGGTAGGAGACGAGGTACTGGCAGAAGTAAAGCTGTGAGGACGGGGCGTGAGTCGTGCTTGGGTAGCTCAGTTGGTAGAGCACTTGCCCGCGAAAGGTAAAAGTCCCGAGTTCGAGTCTTGGTCCGGCACACAGTTTTAATCTGCCAGGAAGTTTCATATCAGCGCACACTCCGCTGCAGAGTGAAAATCTCATTCTGGAAACATTTTAAAGTCTTATTCATCGCTCTTGGTGACACAAAAGGAAGATGCAAGACATGCGGACAATCAATGCTCGATTCTTTTAGCCGTTTATGAATATTTATTTGTGTTACGACTTTGATATGGAAGAGAAAGATTCGTTCAATCTTGTAGAAGCGTTTGTTTAAGCTTCATTTGGGCATGCCTGGTGTTCCTAGAGGAATATGTAATTTGCTGTTCTGGAAATTGAGAACAAAAAAAATTGATTACTATGCAATTTGTACCTGTGTCGTAACTGTCCACGAACTGGCTTTTCTCTATGAACGTTGCCTACAATGATAGTGCCGTAGTTGTGAAAAGACAATTAGCGTTCTTGACATTGCAAGAATTAACCATTCGACTGTGACAAAACTGTTATGCACCAAAAGTAACTTACCATTCTGGTTAAGACTACACGAACAATATGCTTCCCGATTTAGGGTGGCAAAGAATCCGGTGACGGTTTTCAATTAAACACTTCTTGAAATAACCGTAACCAATCGAAGATTTAAGAAGTTTCTCACGCCATAACCGTTTTTGACTGACGCCGCAGCATAGATAGCCAACTGCGCATTAGTTGGCATCTTCATAATTAAATGACAAGCAAGTGATCTACTGAACTCTGGGAAGCACAAAGGCAAAACAAAATAATCGATTACAAAGTTGTTACAATAAATCTTAACCTGAAAGAAACTGGGCAAAATAGGCTTACCTGCAAATTTATCTCTGCTGTTGAAAGTATGTATTGTAGAAACGTGCCTAGATTTGTCCTTGTTCACTCAAATAAGCACTGAATACACCTGTTAAACCGTAAACCGTTAGAAAATCGTACGTATGAACAAAAGACAATAGCTAAGCGTAATTAACATAGCGCTAGATTCAACACTTGAAATTCATCATAAGCCAGTATACTTCGTTCGGGTGACTTCACATCACGATCTATAAGCTGTAGGAACGTTATCAGTTTTTTGTACTTACCAGTCCAGTACTTAACATGTTTACTTGCATTTAGTAAAATGGTGAGAACGTCAAAGATGCACGCTTTTGTCTGAGAAGGTCATCGAGCGAATGTAATGATAACACAGACATTTACTTTAAACTTATTCCTAAATATTTGCGACTTTAAGCTAGCAAGCCTTTCCGAATCATATGATTCTAATGTGACTAACCGTACTCATGATTCTGTAACGTACTCATCAAATTTCTGCTACTGGATCGCATCGTTACATCCGAGATTTTTCACTGCTTTAAACAATCGAAATATAATTTTGTAATACGACTCCATTTACAGTACAGAAACACAGGGTCGAAACGTACGTATTCAACAATATTTGTGATTTAGCAGTGTGAGTCGATGCCTTGACTACGATGTTCGCTCGATGCCATATACAGCAAGGCGAGCAAATGAAACCAAGTGACACATAATTATCATAAAAGCGTGTGATTTCACTAAAGAGAAGTATCATGCAAAATTAAATGGTTATACTACACTACTTCAAGAAAAGACAAGACACTGATTAAAGCATACAAACTTCAACTATAATATACTGAAGGCACTTGTTAAAAATATAAAGGAACAGGTTCACAGTTGACGTGTAAACAATAGTACCTTTTAGCCCGTGTAATGAAATTCAGGGTTTCTAATATTCTGATTCCTGCCAATGACTGTACACATTTACCATTATGCGGAATTCAGTATACATGTATAGTAATATTTCAGCATCACTTTTTCATCGGTGTTCCGTTAATACTGATTTTACAGAAACAGTGATGATAGACGACACTTCTCGTTAATTTGTCGTATTTGGTTATTATTCAGTGTTCACACATTTACACTGTCTTTTACGACGCTCGACATAGCTTTCTTAATTGTATGGTAATCTTCCCATCCAACTTCCGAAATATGATACACATGTCCGGCTCTCCGGCACGCACCAGACAGAGTATCATATATTCACAACTAAGTTATGCACGATATAGAGTACAACACGTCCGGCTCTGAAGAACAGCAGAAACAGAGTGACTATTACATATTCACATCTAAGTAAAAAGTTGTTTGGTTTTAAAACTTCGCTTTACAATGATATGCGATCGAAGCGATTAGACTTGTTTTCTCTTTTTCCTGACAAGTATTTGCAAGAAATAGTTTATTATATACATCTGTCAATAAGTTACTATGCAGCATAGGGATGGCGTTCAAACTATCGTGTAAAATCGCATCACGAACATATTTTATTCCTTTACTTTTCTATGGGGGAGAGAGAGGAATGATGGTACAACATACACAAGAACACGAATAATATTGTTTGGTCCTGCAGTGATAGCTTATTGATAAAGAAGCGTTTATGTGGATGGGTGAAGAAACACTTATATTTTTAAAAAAAAGTAGAATTCTTTCTACTTAGTCCAATACAGTACTGGAATGCTAAGGGAAATACATTTACGACAAGGTATCCTCTTACCGAAGTTGAGTAAATGGTAACTGGATTTAACTATACAGTTATTCCTTCAACAATATGAAAATTCAGCTAAAGGTAAGTAACCTCCACAGAAAAACTTCAAATTGTAAAATATCGTGCAATGCTGTTTCAGATTTGGCTCATCACTTCCTAGATATCGAATATTGTTTGTAGCTTGAACCACTGGCTTGATATAATTATCTCCTTCACACATGTAACTGTTGTCCAATTCCACTGCTTATCTGATCTTCCAACAAACATACTGTAATATGAAAAAAAACGCCCACACCTGCGAATATCTTGCACAAATGAAACGCCCGATTTCACTCGAAAGTCATACTGAAATACGGACGTTGGAATTTACATCGGTGCTTTAAAACGAAAGAACCGAGATGATGGTTCTATGGTATAAAGTATTCTATTAAAACTAAGCTTTGCGTACTCACAGTTTGCTTTATCAATTCAGAAAGGAAGGAAATAAAAGAATGCAGAAGACAACGTACGCTGCTATCACTTTCGCTCCGCTTTCACCACTACTGCACACTGCTGATTGCACACTGTCAGTTCAAAAAACAGTTGAGCTTGCTTATGACGTACCTTGGGAGCAGTAAAATCGGGCAAATTCCCAGGACCGCACGCAGGTGCGCTGGTTACAACATATGTTACTGCACGCTGCGCTCCTGCTGTTTTTTTTATAGACATGATTTTATTCACCGAGATACGAGACAGTTTAACGTCTTCGTGCAGCAGTAGATAGGATTTAACGTTCTGTCGACAGCAAGACCAGTAGAGACAGAGCACGAGGTGGAACTGGTGAAGAAAATGAGCCTTGCCCTTCCGAAGAAACTATCCCGGCATTAGCCTTTAGGAATTTATGAAAATCACGGATTGCTAAATGTGGATGTTCGCAGATCTGAACTGTCGTCCTCCCGTACAGGAATCCAGTTCAGTCGTTCTTTTAGAGAAAAATCCTGAGAGCAATGAGCTCCTAAGGTCATAGGAGATTTACCTAACTGTCAGTTATAACTGTCAGATGCAAAATGAACCCTTTTTCTGTCTCGTAAATGATTTAAAGAGAGGATACAGTAGCTTAAACATCATTGTCACACCAGAAGAAACTTTTGAAAAAAGTTATGTGTAGCAAGAAAGGTTCTTTCCGGCTGAAAGATGTTCCGGGATGCGTGAATGGAAATTTTTGCTGGTTACAGTACGAAACTCCTGGTTTCAGTATTCAGTCTTATTTAGCATTACAGCACTGTTGAGTTATTTACTGTGACGGATTCTACGAAGTAGTTAACAGTGTGCAGGCTAACCACTGCGACAGCTACTGTTTGCAAGCACTGGCACGCCGAGTGCTTACAAGGGAACCTCCCCATCGCACCCCCCCTCAGATTTAGTTATAAGTTGGCTCAGTGAATAGGCCTCGAAAAACTGAACACAGATCAATTGAGAAAACAGGAAGAAGTTGTGTGGAACTGTGAAAAAAAAAGCAAAATATACAAACTGAGTAGTCCATGCGCAAGATAGGTAACATCAAGCATAATGTGAGCCTAGGAGCGCCGTGGTCCCGTGGTTAGCGTGAGCACCTCTGGAACGAGAGGTACTTGGTTCAAGTCAACCCTCGAGTGAAAAGTTTAATTTTTTTGTTTTCAGATAATTATCAAAGTTCAGGCACTCACACATAATCAACTTCGCTCTCCAAAATTCCAGGACATGTTCAGATTTGCTTGCACATATGCAGGATTTGACGGCCTACACACGGAAAAATTTGAAAACGTTAAAAACATAAGTTTTGACAGAGCACAGGGAAAACTGCGACTGTGAAACTGTTGCATTCATTTGTTGCAGTTTATGTGACAAACTCTTATGTTTTCATCACTTTTTGGGAGTGATTATCACATCCACAAGAAAACCTAAATCGGGCAAGGTAGAAGAATCTTTCTACCCATTCGCCAAGTGTACAAGTTACGTGGGTCGACAACATATTCCTGTCATGTGAAGCACATGCCGTCACCAGTGTCGTATAGAATATATCAGACGTGTTTTCCTGTGGAGGAATCGGTTGACCTATGACCTTGCGATCAAATGTTTTCGGTTCCCATTGGAGAGGCACGTCCTTTCGTGTATTAATCGCACGGTTTTGCGGTGCGGTCGCGAAAACCCAGACACTAAACGTATTACAGTGAACAGAGACGTCAATGAGCGAACGGACATATCATAACTTTACGAAAATAAAGAATTAAAATTTTCACTCGAGGGAAGAGTTGAACCAAGGACCTCTTGTTCCGCATGTGCTCACACTAACCACGGAACCACGGCGCTCCTGCGCTAAAATTATCCTTGATGTTGCTTATGTTGCACATGGACTACTCAGTTTGTATATTTTGCCTTTTTTTCATAGTTCCACACAACTTCTTCCTGTTTTCTCGATTGATCTGTGTTCAGTTTTTCAAGGCCTATCCACTGTGCCAACTTATAACTAAATCTGAGGGGGGTGCGATGGGGAGGTTCCCTTGTTAGAAAGGTCCCTAGCTTTTTGCGCGTAGAGGAGTGTGGAAGAATGTAGTCAGTTACTCGGGGACGTAGGCTCTACGAAAATCATACTGCATAACAAAAAGCTATTGGCAGTCGGGCTTTCTTTCTTAAGAATGGAAAATACTGGCAGTGCAAGAGTTTGAATACTGCTTTCGCTGACATGGAACTTCTTGCTCTTGCTGCTTGCGACATTTGTTAATCTAAGCTCCGAAATTGAACGTTTATAACTGAATCCGAGTACAAGTTCTACCTAATTTAGTATGGATAGTAGACTACTGCATTTGCTAGTGGTTAGGTATCGAAGCGCATTACGCTATCTTATTTGGGAGGAATCTCCTTTTTTTGATATGGAAAAATTCGACAAGTTTTTCTTTTTTCAAACTTGTCTGTTGGACGTGATGTATACTCAGCCTGAACTAAAAGTTTATGGCGTTGACTAAAGATTTGTTTTTCTTTCGCTGCTTCTTCTTCTACAGATGAAATAATATTTCGTAGCTCTTAAGGCCGATTGGAGACTGCCAGTTGGAATTTCACGAAATTGTAGACCAAATACGGACAAACTCTTTTCAGGAAATAAAAACGTGATATGGTTTTTTCCTTCAAAAAGCCCATAAAGAATACTTGGTCTGATCCAGTCATGGCCACCATGTGGTAAAAAATAGTCAACGGCCAACTTCTTGTTTTACGATTAGCACTTCTTATCTAGTGTGTCTATTCCACATTCTGTGGCGTTACAAGTAGCTATGTTTTCAGATTTACCATTTGAAACGTCATATTTGTTTCCAATTGTATTGCGGGTGTTTGTGTTCAATTTTGTTTTTTTCCGGCTTCCCCCTGATGGCCCAGTATATTCTCTCAGCTGTTCTGTGGCTAGGGTTCGCCACGGTGTCCAGAACGAACTTTTGTTGGCGTAGTGCAGCCTGACGTGTCGCATTCTGAAGGGAATGTGGCTTGTGTCGGCCGGCGCTTCTTCTGATGCGGGCTTGTATCCTTCAATCATCTTGGCTGTGATCGAATCATTGACCTCCTGCATGCTAACCCAGAACTCTATCCACTGCATCAACTGCACAGCACAATTCCTGGCAGAGGTAGTTAACATACATGTGCTTACAGTGTTGCCAGATTGCCACTCTTTAACGTCCTTTTTCTGCTGGATGTACTAGCCCGATGAAATTTTGTGACAGACATTTTTTTTTTTTTATCGCAGGCATGTAAGGAGTCGCGCTATGAAGCCCGAATGCGCGAATTTCGCTTCACCCTGTATAGCTACTTCAGTAGCACGGCGCACAGATAGGTGTTCCTGCCCATACCCCTCTGTAAACACATGCCGGTTGCCGGTGTATCCTGCCACGGGACAGCTTGGAAGTGAGGAGGGGAAGACAGAAGACTGCGCATACAATAGCTTATTGACACACCATCACTCATCATAACAAAACTACTGATATGCGAGAGCAACCGCGGGTAACAGCTGGTTTTTAAATAAAATGCAAGTTCAGCACTGTGGATCTTCAGTGGCCAGTATCTCAATAGGTACTGATCTCCAAACATATCATTATAGGAACATTTATTGTAGATTTGACCAATATCATCTCCCGTAGAAAACTGTGACACAAACACCCTGTAATCTACTCATACCTAGGCCTGCCCCTCCGATTCTTTCCTCCATATCTTCAAATACATTTTTCAGCAACGACTCATTTTGTTATATGTGCTCAACCATGCTCTCGAATTCTTCTAATAATTACGTTATTAAGCATTTATTCTGGTTAATTTCTTGCAGCACTCTTCAATCATGATATAAACCGATTAAAACTGTGTGCCCGACCGAGACTCGAACTCGGGACCTTTGCCTTTCGTGGGCAAGTGTTCTACCATCTGAGCTACCGAAGCACGACTCACGCCCAGTCCTCACAGCTTTACTTCTGCCAGTATCTCGTCTCCTACGTTCCAAACTTTACAGAAACTCTCCTGCGAAGAGAGCTTCTGTAAAGTTTGGAAGGTAGGAGACGAGATACTGGCAGAAGTAAAGCTGTGAGGACCGGGCGTGAGTCGTGCTTCGGTAGCTCAGGTGGCAGCCGGTTGGCCTATGTAATAAAAAAAACTGAGTGGAAGGATCAACCATCGAACTTGAACAGGATGTCTTGCGACGTCCGCAACGACCAAACACAACGATCAATAACGAACAAAATAAAAAAAAGGTGGTAGAGCACTTGCCCACGAAAGGCTAAGGTCCCGAGTTCGAGTCTCGGTCGGGCACACAGTTTTAATCTGCCAGTAAGTTTCATATCAGCGCACACTCCGCTGCAGAGTGAAAATCTCATTCTGATGATGTAAGCCGTTACTTTGTATAGAAAAAAATTTTTTTTTGTACAATTCTTGCTACTGTGGCTTCTACCCTCTTCCTTTTTCATCTGTGCTACTTCTCGTGGTACCAAAATTCGCTCATCTCTAAAATAATCCCTTACTGAAGCTTAACATAGCAGTTCCAGTAATTACATTATCCCAGTTTTCTTTCTTTCTTTTTTTTGCATGCATGCTACATCCATCAAATAGCGCACGTTCCATTTCATTAGGATCCAGGCGCAATTCCTGTTCTCTTTCGCCGACCACTGTTATGTCATCATTGAACTTCATCGTGCTGATTTTTCCTGTGTAACAATAAACTCCCACGTTGTGGTAGATCCTTGCATTTCTCTCTGCATTTTTAATATACGAAATAGCGGTAGTGACCACGAGAAACCTTGGTTTACAACTTTCCTGATTTTTGCCTCTTGCAAAATTTCGTTAGAGCAGACAACTTTCGTGTGCTTCGCGTACAGAGAATGAAGTACCCATCAGTCCCTATCATCCATACAAACACTTCGTCAGAAAAGAAAAAAAATCAGTTCCGCTTACATGGAGATACTTGGAACCATTCAGGCCTAATGACTGTCAGGCAATGTGTATGACTGATCAAAGGTAATGACCAAAAAAATTTTGTCGTCTGTTATGTGTCCAGTACGTCTAGGAGACTGATCTAACATTATGATGCATAGTGTTGTTGACAAGAGGTAACCATCACCAGAAAGAAGTTAACTGCTACTACTCTGGAAAAAAAATTATATTATGTGATTGCGGTTCTCTCGCAATGAAATCCTTCCCAATTTATTTTTACGAAACGAATAAGTAAAAACACTTCAATGTTCCTCATCTTGTAGACTCATATTCCGACAACTGGTTAATGCGCTCAGTATGGGGTTTGACCACCTCTGGGAGCAATACAAGCCTGACAACGACGGGGCATGCTGTGAATCTCATGTTGAGGGGCCGGCCGGTGTGACCGAGTGGTTCTAGGCGCTTCAGTCCGGAACCACGCGGCTGCTACGGTCGCAGTTTCGAAACCTGCGTCGGGCATGGATGTGTGTAATATCCTTAGGTTAGTTAGGTTTAAGTAGTTTTACGTTTAGGGGACTGATGACCTCCGATGTTAAGTCCCATGGTACTTAGAGCCATTTGAACCATTTATGTTGGTCGCGCGGGATTAGCCGAGCGGTCTTAGGCGCTGCAGTCACGGACTGTGCGGCTGGTCACGGCGGAGGTTCGAGTCCTCCCTCGGGCATGGGTGTGTGTGTGTGTTTGTCCTTAGGGTGATTTAGGTTAAGTAGTGTGTAAGTTTAGGGACTGATGAAAAAAAATGACTCTGAACACTATGGGACTCAACATCTGAGGTCATAAGTCCCCTATAACTTAGAACTACTTAAACCTAACTAACCTAAGGACATCACAAACATCCATGCCCGAGGCAGGATTCGAACCTGCGACCGTAGCGGTCGCGCGGTTCCAGACTGAAGCGCCTAGCCGGCTAGGCACTAATGACCATAGCAGTTAAGTCCCATAAGATTTCACACACATTTTAACTATGTTGAGGCAATAATGCCCATTCTTCCTGGAGAGCTGCTCGAAAGTCTTGGAGAGTGATTGGTGGATGCTGAAGCGATGCAATCCATCTTCCTAGTGCACCCCAGACACGCTCTGTGGGATTCAAATCGGAAAAGAGAGCAGGCCACGCCATGTGTGCAATGTCTTCCGTTTCCAAGAAAACATCATCCGCTTTTGCTCAATGAGGTCGATCATCATCGTCCATCAGTACGAAGTCTGTACGACCTCTGAACAACCGCATATGACGTCCCAAGATCTCTTCACGATATTAAACCTCTGTACAATTTCATGAAGAGGTGTTCATGTTGCCAACATAATCCCTGCGCACAACATTAGGGATCCTCCTCGATATGTTTGGATCCCGAAATCGTGTTCCACGTTCCCTCCAGATGTGAAGCCGCCGACAATCACTCTCCAGATCAAATCGGGACTCACCAGTGAAAAGAACATTGGCCAACCGCTCAGGTGGCATGTTGACGACTCCACTCTAGACATTCCCTTCTGTGAAGACACATCAGAGGTACACATAGCCGGCCGTTGTGGCCGAGCGGTTCTAGGCGCTACAGTCTGGAACCGCGCGACGGCTCCGGTCGCAGGTTCGAATCCTGCCTCGGGCATGGGTGTGTGTGATGTCCTTAGGTTAGTTAGGGTTTAAGTAGTTCTAAGTTCTAGGGGACTGATGATCTCAGAAGATAAGTCCCATAGTGCTCAGAGCCATTTGGTACACATAGAACGATAAAGGTCACTCTGCCGAAGCCTTCTGGACAACTTTTGTCTCGATACAACACGCCCAGTGGATGCTGCGAGTATAGATGCCAGTTACCGTGTTCTGTTAAGGCGGTACCATCGTGCCCTTACATCCAAATAACGGTCCTATCTTTCTGATAGCACACGTGGTCAGTCCGCCTTGGTCTTTGAGATACTGTTTCGGTGTCTATAAATCGTTGCCACATTCGAAAAACAACAGAACGATTTACATTAAGCCATCGGGCTTACTTCCATTCTTCTTATGGCCTTCCACCGCAGAAAGTCTGGTAGGCGCACCGTCTTTGACGCTGTACACAGCGGCAAATATTACCCCTTTTGACAGGTGTCCTGACGTCATCGTTGACGTGGTTGTCCGTTGGCCGGAATGCCGTTTTCCGTGCAGGAAGACGATTGTACGGGCATCTGTTGACAGTTTGTATGATTATACATAGAACTAGACACAAGATGGGGAAATAGCGGTTCGTTGCTTTAATTTTGGACACTAGTGAATTTTGTCAGGAAAAAGTTAGAGATATCTGTAAGTAATTGAAGAACTTGTCGTACCGAAGTCCTTTTTACAAATTTGCTTATGAAGTTTGTAATTAACCTGTTTCTACGGGTTATTACGTTATTATTGGGAATGTAAATACTTATTGCTTGGGAAGTTAACCTGAGAAGATTAGGGTCGCCACCGACTCCAACCATACAACTAATCGAAAGTTTGGTCGAGTCGGAAAATAAATTAATTTGATCACAGACCAAAAACACACAAAAATGCATACGTTCTGATGTCGCTCATAGCGGATACAATGTAATTAATAGTATTGCCCGTGCACTGTGCACTGTTCACGATAATCAAACATTTAAAATAAAATAGAACATGCATGAACACTGCATAAGATCAGCTCCCAGCAACACACCTGAAAATAAGACTTAATCTAAAACACTTGTTTTAAAATAAAAGAGGAAACTAATGACTGGACCTGTGCGTAAGGAAACGCGTTGGATGTGTTAACGGAAAAGCTATGAGGTGAGTGGCTTAGGTGCAAAAACGTAACCTCGGAACACAAGAGAAAATTGTGGATAAAATCATTTATTCCTAAGACATTAAGGAAAAGCATCGATACATTCGCCGTTATAATCTACTCCTAAAATCATTGGTGTGAGTCATTCATACCACTGCTGTTGCCTGATCGGAATAACTCGTAAAGCGGTACACGTTTCGCAGTACACCCGCGTGCCCACGTGGTTTGTGGAGACGCACTTCGTAGGTATCGTGTGCAAGTTGCAACAATATCACATCACACAATCATGAGCGGTTAAAGTTGTTTAAAACAAGCATGAGACCGCACAGTTAGTGATGACGGTAGCCTAACAAATTAGTTCAACGACGTGTTCGGTTCCCCACGGACGAAAGATACATTAAGCAAGGAAAATTTACGAGAAGGCAAAGCTATTAATATTTAGAAAAATGAAAGCTTATACAGGCACAGCTGAAGGCAAACAGACATTCATACAGAAGCCAGTGCTCACTTCTTATCGACACCTTTGTGTGGCGCTCTTCCGGTGGATCCAAGTCTGCTATAGAAATTTACTAAATGAAACATCTGCCAAAGTTTTGCATTCCTTGCTGCGACAAGGCAAAGCAATCTTTCAGAGTTGAAAAGCGAGACCAAAAGCTAACAGCTGTCCCCTCGCCAAGTAACAACGCGCCACGCGGTCAGTCTAACTCACCCTTCTCCGACTGGAGCACAGCTGTGGACGCTGCCCGTACCGACGGCAGACTGCCTCCCGCTTCTTCTCCAGCTTCTTCCACGCTCCGCGTGGCCCGGAAAACCCAAAGATGCCATTTCCGCCAGCAGCCTAACTCAGGTGGATTTCTCACAAGTAGCGCAAACCTCTTTGCCTACTTGACCACTACGCGAGTTGGCTATTCTGTACAACTGCTGCTGAATCTGTACGACTATCGCAGACTTTCTGCAGCAGACTACGCCGCCGTCTAGCAACGTGACACACAACCACATTCATTCAATCACGCCACTATGAGAGTAAAGAGAAAAGAGAAACAAGGAAAAGAAAGAGAAATGGTAATGAAAATGGGCTACCGGACTAATGAAAGGTGGCTACAGGACCCTTTCAAGTTTCATTTAGCCGGGAGGGCAATCACATCTAGTTCCCCAACACACACGCAGCTACATGACTTGCTACGGAGCATCAGCTGCTATGACCAGCGTTGAGAGGGAAGTCGCGCGACTATATCTGAATATAATAATCACCTGCACACCTGTCGCTGCCAGGAGCTTTGTGAAAGCAGCTGCGGTGCCACCGACGCTGTTCGCCACACTCCATCGACATACATCGACAGATAAAGATCCCCCACAGCTCGGGCACAGTGCGTCCGACTTCCTGTGTCAGGCGTCGTTGGAACAAATGCCTCAGTATGTCAGTGTTATGTTGCAAGTTGGATTAAAGCCAGTCGCCGGTGTACCTGACCGTGCGTAGTATCTCCCGAACGCGAATTCGCCCGCGTCTGGCTCGATTCCGAAACTCTCAAGTCAGTGCGTTGGGTATTAAGCTGTGCGAGCAGACAATCTCTCCAACCTTCAACGTTTCTGCATAATCGCACACAGTTTTGTATATAATTCTGGGCTTGCTGTGAATGCCACAATGTAGAAAGTACCCAGAATCTGAGATAGGTGGTGGAAGATGTATTCATATCAATTTTTGGATAGAAGGAGGAAAGAGGAAATGAACCCCAGTCTCTTACAAAATAAATTTCACAACTATTGAAAAACTGTCTAAAACAGCCAAACATAGGATGTATTTAACCGAGAAAGTGTATTTTTTTATGAGATTTGCGCACATTGTTTTGCTGTCAGATGGGTGATCTTCAGTTACGTACGGATACTTTCTACATTCACATTTTAGTAGGTTTTGACACTGGCTCATGAAAAAAGAAACAAATAAAGACATGAAGCAAAACCGCTATCTGGCATTTACAGCTGCAAGGAAAAAAAAATAGTTCAAATGGCTCTGAGCACTATGGGAGTTAACATCAGAGGTCATCAGTCCCCTAGAACTTATAACTACTTAAACCTAACTAACCTAAGGACATCACACACATCCATGCCCGAGGCGGGATTCGAACCTGCGACCATAGCGGTCGCGCGGTTCCAGATTGAAGCGCCTAGAACCGCTCGGCCACAACGGCCGGCAGGAAGGAGAATAGCGACGATCAATGAAATAGATTTGTGATGTCATGACAAATGGCTGAAGATGTACTTGCTGCTATTCAGTGTCCATCACACGTTCTGACAGTCTTCAGACGGACACTGGACTGATATGTCTACCCGTGTGGTGGTGCAAGATGCGACTGCGATTTGTGATCATAATTTTTTTTCTATGGAGTAGATAGGGAGGGGGTAGGCAGTTGCTCTCCCCTACCCTTTTATGGCAACTCCCATGGCAACAATCTACAGGGTGTCCTTGAAGTCCCACTATCATTTCTAAAAATCTTAACCTGTGAAACTATTAGAGTCGTAATACGTTTCGAGCTCTCAGAGTTTTTTCTGTTATGCCAGAGTTTCAACGTGTCCTCCCCTCGTTGCTCTTACAACATCGAAGGAACACTCGAGTTCTGCCCACGTACTGGTCAGGACTGGAGCATCAACGGTTCTGATTGCTCCATTGATTCGTGCACGAAGCGTAACAGTGTCACTGACTGCAGTTGTGTACACATGATCCTTGCTGTAACCCCCCAAAAATAAATCTAACGGCGTGACATCGGGATAGCGCAAACCCCAATGTGGGGGTGTAGCGTCAAGCAGGAAGACGACGGCTGCAGCTCTTCGATCTGTGGTAGCAGGATCTGTTCAAGCACGTACAGGTAAACATTACCTATTAAGGTTTTTGTGGTGTCACCGCCAGACACCACACTTGCTAGGTGGTAGCGTTTAAATCGGCCGCGGCCCGCTAGTATACGACGGACCCGCGTGTCGCCACTGTCAGTAATTGCAGACCGAGCGCCACCACACGGCAGGTCTGGAGAGACGTAGTAGCACTCGACCCAGTTGTACAGCCGACGTTGCTAGCCATGGTTTGTAAGTAGGCTGTTTACACTCCTGGAAATTGAAATAAGAACACCGTGAATTCATTGTCCCAGGAAGGGGAAACTTTATTGACACATTCCTGGGGTCAGATACATCACATGATCACACTGACAGAACCACAGGCACATAGACACAGGCAACAGAGCATGCACAATGTCGGCACTAGTACACTGTATATCCACCTTTCCCAGCAATGCAGGCTGCTATTCTCCCATGGAGACGATCGTAGAGATGCTGGATGTAGTCCTGTGGAACGGCTTGCCATGCCATTTCCACCTGGCGCCTCAGTTGGACCAGCGTTCGTGCTGGACGTGCAGACCGCGTGAGACGACGCTTCATCCAGTCCCAAACATGCTCAATGGGGGACAGATCCGGAGATCTTGCTGGCCAGGGTAGTTGACTTACACCTTCTAGAGCACGTTGGGTGGCACGGGATACATGCGGACGTGCAGTGTCCTGTTGGAACAGCAAGTTCCCTTGCCGGTCTAGGAATGGTAGAACGATGGGTTCGATGACGGTTTGGATGTACCGTGCACTATTCAGTGTCCCCTCGACGATCACCAGTGGTGTACGGCCAGTGTAGGAGATCGCTCCCCACACCATGATGCTGGGTGTCGGCCCTGTGTGCCTCGGTCGTATGCAGTCCTGATTGTGGCGCTCACCTGCACGGCGCCAAACACGCATACGACCATCATTGGCACCAAGGCAGAAGCGACTCTCATCGCTGAAGACGACACGTCTCCATTCGTCCCTCCATTCACGCCTGTCGCGACACCACTGGAGGCGGGCTGCACGATGTTGGGGCGTGAGCGGAAGACGGCCTAACGGTGTGCGGGACCGTAGCCCAGCTTCATGGAGACGGTTGCGAATGGTCCTCGCCGATACCCAGGAGCAACAGTGTGCCTAATTTGCTGGGAAGTGGCGGTGCGGTCCCCTACGGCACTGCGTAGGATCCTACGGTCTTGGCGTGCATCCGTGCGTCGCTGCGGTCCGGTCCCAGGTCGACGGGCACGTGCACCTTCCGCCGACCACTGGCGACAACATCGATGTACTGTGGAGACCTCACGCCCCACGTGTTGAGCAATTCGGCGGTACGTCCACCCGGCCTCCCGCATGCCCACTATACGCCCTCGCTCAAAGTCCGTCAACTGCACATACGGTTCACGTCCACGCTGTCGCGGCATGCTACCAGTGTTAAAGACTGCGATGGAGCTCCGTATGTAACGGCAAACTGGCTGACACTGACGGCGGCGGTGCACAAATGCTGCGCAGCTAGCGCCATTCGACGGCCAACACCGCGGTTCCTGGTGTGTCCGCTGTGCCGTGCGTGTGATCATTGCTTGTACAGCCCTCTCGCAGTGTCCGGAGCAAGTATGGTGGGTCTGACACACCGGTGTCAATGTGTTCTTTTTTCCATTTCCAGGAGTGTATGTTTTCTTTATGTAAGTAGGCTGTTTAGGTTCTTACATTGGCAACGCTACGTAGCGCTCTGTATGAAAATCACTGGCTGTGCTGTATGCAGTCTGTGGCTAGTTTGCATTGTTGTCTGCCATTGTAGTGTTGGGCAGCTGGATGTGAACAGCGCGTAGCGTTGCGCAGTTGGAGGTGAGCCGCCAGCAGTGGTGGATGTGGGGAGAGAGATGGCGGAGTTTTGAAATTTGTCATGAACTGCTATATATATTATGACTATTAAGGTAAATACATTGTTTGTTCTCTATTAAAATCTTTCATTTGCTAACTATGCCTACTAGTTGTTAGTGCGTTCCGTAGTTTGAATCTTTTATTTAGCTGCTGGCAGTAGTGGCGCTCGCTGTATTGCAGTAGTTCGAGTAACGAAGATTTTTGGTGAGGTAAGTGATTTGTGAATGGTACAAGTGATTTGTCAAAGGTACAGGTTAATGTTAGTCAGGGCCATTCTTTTGTAGGGATTTTTGAAAGTCAGATTGCGTTGCGCTAAAAATATTGTGTGTCACTTTAGTGAATGTTTGAGTACGTTCAGTTTTGCTCAGCTGTTTGAAAAGCAAATAGTGTAAGAGGTTTATCAGCACAGTCGTGTATAATTGTTCTAAGGGGACGTTTCAGGTTCACTGAGAATTACGCTCTCATTTGCCGAGACGATAGTTAACATAGCCTTCAGCTACAGTTGCTACGACCTAGCAAGGCGCCGTATTCAATTGCTATAATACTTCTGTATCATCAAGAGCAATGTTCTACAAATGTGGATTATAGTTAAGTATTCCAGAAGCAACGTACTTTTCTTTATAGCATTCATTACGTATCCTGTTTCAGACCTCAAGCCAGACTGCTTGATTTTAACGCGTGCATTTCGGCCTTCTCTAGCTATACAACAGTTTTCACTGCGAAGAAATATAAGTCTATCATCATGTTGTACACTAGGCCACACCAACTTCGGGCTGTCACGGATGTGTTCACGTGTGTTGTATGAGTGCGTGGATTTTCAGGGACAGAAATCCCAATGTTGTGGCGATTCACATTTCCAGAAATCTGGAACGTTGCTTCATCTGAAAGAAAGCACTTTGTCGGGTAGTCGCTGTAGCATCTATGGACGCCAGAATGGACAACGCAACTGCATGCTGCAGAGTATGATCGTTTGGCTGCTGTGCGTGGACGATTAGTACTTTTTAGGCTAAAAGGCTTAATTGCTTATGTAACACTTCACGGTCAGTTGATCTTGCTTCAGCCGGCCGCGGTGGCCGAGCGGTTCTAGGCGCTTCAGTCCGGAACCGAGCGACTGCTACGGTCGCAGGTTCGAATCCTGCCTCGGGCATGGATGTGTCTGATGTCCTTAGGGTAGTTACTTTTAAGTAGTCCTAAGTTGTAGGGGACTGATGACCTCAAATGTTAAGTCCCATAGTGCTCAGAGCCATATGAACCATTTGATCTTGCTTCCTGCAATTCGCTTGATGCATAGTGAATTGACTTCTGGGGGCTGCGATGAAACACGTGCTTAAGGCACAGGGGGATGTCCACGTCGAGGAAGGCCTTTGTCATTGGCAATCTATTTAAAGTTTTTGAACCTCCTCACTATGCTTGTTTTTGCCTGTGTTGCCCTCCCATACTTGCGCGACAGTTCCGCAGTGCTGTTGTCACAGATTTGAATTCTGCATACCACACGACACATTGCGCCATCTCCTGGTCAGTGACCATTTTGATGCACTCCAAGTCAAATCTGCAACAAAAGAAAAACAACTCTGAGAGCTGCTAAACGTTTTACAACAAATCACAGTTATCTGTCTCTGATATTTTACGAGTTATGAATTTTTGAAATGATAGCAGGACTTGATGGACCCCCTAAACATTTACCCTCGCTCTGTCTCCCTCTCCCTCTCTCTCTCTCTCTCTCTCTCTCTCTCTCCCTCTCTCTCTCTCTTTCTCTCTCTCTCTCTGTCTCACACACACAAACACAAACATACTATTTGCGTGAAACCTTAACGGATCACGTAAAACATTCTGCCCCATTTCAACATTCTTTCTGATCTTCCACGGTTCTCTTACTTTTCTCCATGTAGACTCTGTCTATCCTCGGTCCACTTTCACTCTGGTTTCTTTGGGACTTCAGTCTCTGATCTAACATTCTACTTGTGTATCCTGTCTTTGTATGTGCTCCTGTCTCAAATGTCTATTGGACCGATTTAAGATTTTTCTAGGTCAAGTTTGTCTTGTGTGATCCATGGTATTTTTGATTTAACCTCTTGTTTCTATGACAGAATTCCGTTGGTGAGTCTTGTTAGTGCTTGCCTGATGATGTGCCCATAGAACCTTAAGGTTCTTTTTCGGACATCTGCTGCAAGGTTTGACATCTTCTATTTGGTTTTTCTTGGGTGTAACCTATATCCCTCTCCTGTCAGCTTTGGGTCGAGAATTTTTTTTAATGATTTTCCGTTCTTCCTTCAGTATGCTTTCCATGTCGCTTTCGTGTAGAGTGTTAGTGTCTCATTTGTATACAGTATTTCAGGCTTGATTACTGTGTCATAGTGTCTGAGCTTTGAATGGACATGCATTTCTCATTATATATGTCTTGAGTGCCGCCGTAAGCTCTCTTCATTTTTTGTAGTCGACTCTTCTGTGAGATCTTTTCTCCTCCTGTAGGTTCGAGGATTTCACTTATATATTTCAACTGTGTAACTCTGTTTACCTTGCCGTATTTTGTACCTAATTTTTATGTATTTAATTGTGTGCGGAAGAATTTAGATTTCTGGAAAGAGATTTACAGAACAACTTTTTCTGCACATTCTTTTAGTATTTCTATTTGTTTGGTTGCTGTTGCTTCGTTGTCCGAGAGTATGGCCAGGCCGTCTGCGAAAGCTAGGTTTAGGATGTCTGTCTTGTCGCGGGATCGTCCTAGTCGTGTTGGTTTCCTGTGTCCTTGGATTTTCAGTTCTTTCTCCCTTTCCCTCGTTACTTTTTCCGGGACTAGGTTGAACAGTAGTGGGGATAAACTATCGACTTGATCATGAAGGGGTCTACGGTTTCACCACGAATTTAAGGTTCGATGTTGTGCAACCAATGTCTGTTTGATTTGTCGTGTTATTGGGTCGAGTCTGTGTTCTTACAAGATGTTGAATAAGGATTTTCCGTCAACAGAATCGTATGCTTTCTTGAAATCTATGAAAGTGCAATTGAATGGAGTATTCCTGACAGATTTTTTCTGTTCGTGAAAAACGTGAGCGGAAGCCTGCCTGGTATTCACCAATTTCGTGTTCTAACTGTTCTTGTGTTCTCTGGAGTAAGCACGGTGAGAAAATTTGTAGGTGAGGTAAGTAAGTAACCTTTACTTGTGTGTGTGTATGTGTTATTGTAAATACAAACCTGAAAATGTGAAACTGACCACCTAGATGTACTATGGAGCTGAAAGCCACATCACTTACATGAAATTGAAAGGAATCCTCTGTGTGTGAAAACCGATCTCATTCATAAGCAAATAAATAATCAAACCAATAATTTCACGCTCAGTACACTTGGCCGGTGCGAAATGTTTTTTAAAAAACGAAAAACGTAACTGTATAAAAAAACTGTAATGTCGACCCGTATAAGAATGGTACCAGAAGCACACGAAAATCTCTGCACTGACATATGAAGGGCTTATTTCAATAGTGGTACAAGTCCATTACCTCAACTTTTTTGCCTATAATGCTTTTGAAATTAATGATCCAAACAAACAGAAAGAAAGGTTCATCTCTAGCAAGAAGCTATATGCTTGAATATTTCTGGTGTCTCAACTGCAGATTTTTCAGCGCTCATTTAACTTTTGGATTCTGTATCTCAAAATGAACAAAAATGGACTTGTACCACTACTGAAATAAGCCCTTCATATGGCCTTGGTAAACTAAAGAAACTGACACAACCCACATCGCGCAAAGGAAACGAAGCATTCACGTATTGTGAATGCCACCAGCAAAATGAAGTACTGGCAGAAACAGCAACACAGCATGACTCCCCAACAGCTAAAAAATATTGCTAAAAACTGACTGCAATTGGTCCAGGGAAATTGGATTCATAATCTTGACACAGAATGCCAATGAAACACATGACTCAACCTTTAAGTGCTGCAATTTCAGTTAGGAAGAAACCTATCAAAGAAAACAATTATAGACTCTAATACGGAAATTTATTTAATCTAATAGCTTCCGTGGTACAGTAAATTAACTCAGAAGATCAGTTACTAGAATAATTATCAAAAACTCGGCTGTGACGAGCGTGAAGTGGACCAACAATAAAAGTCTACAAAAATAAAAATAAACTTTATACCTCATAAAACGATACCTTGTTCTTCATTTCAAAACCATTTTTTATGTCAGTATCCTATCCAACTATTGTTCTGAGTCACAATTCCTCCTCTTAATAAATCTGCAACTCACATAGTTCCAAAAGTGGGTCCATCCATTACACTATACACTCAACAAAACCCCGCCTGCATCTATCCACTAGGCTGTCAAATATTCTACGACTCCACAGTGCAGCCATCGCAGACACAGATATTGTTGCCTAACAACTGTTTCTCTGGCCTCAGTTCTTCGAATATATCATTTTCATTTGCAAATATTAACACATCCAATAACATCATAAAAAAAGACATCTTACAGTGAATTGTAGGAGGGAGATTCCTTTGCAGTTTTTGGCATTCGCCCTGTCTCCCTTCTTGTGCAGCGGGTGGGTAAGTGCAGATTTCCAGTCATCGGAAAGTTTTTCAGTTTGCCAGATGGTTGTGATTATTTGTGAAAGATGCTGTAAAGACTTTGCGCCGAGGTTCTTTAGTAGTTCTGCAATGATGCCATGTTCACCGGATGACTTGTTGTTCTTTAATTTAAGTATATCTTTGTGGATCTATTCACGTGTCAGTGGGAGCGATTCTGAATGAGTGTAGGTGCAGTCCTGTTTTGTGAAATTTGTTTAAGATTCAGTGCAGTTCAGGAGATCGGAGAAATAACGTGCCATTTCTTGACGATTGTCTTCATTAATTAATTCGAGTTTTCCATCTTGCATTCTGAAGCATAAGTTTTGAAGTGCGTACCCACGAACTTTACTTGTGAAACTCCTTTAGAATTCTCTCGTGTTGTTGTTGTAGAAATTTTCCTCTGTAGTATCTAGTTGCACCTCCATGTACTTTCTCTTGGTCTGCTTAATGAGTTTTGCTGTATGTTCTCTGTATACGTTAAAGCGAAATAGGTTTTGCGGAGATATTTCACTGTTGTGTGCCTGGAAGGTTTGTTTGTGTCTTTCTAGTACATCTTCACATTCTGCAACCCACCGTAAGTGTTTAGTGTTCTTTTTTAGTGGTCTCATTTCTTTTGCTCTTTCCGTGATCTTTCCTACGTCATTTTTCGCATGTGTTCGCTTGTTGTCTTTCCTATTCCTGCTTTATGTTGTATTCTATGGTCTGTTTCGTGTCAAACATCTGTGTGTGTGTTCTTTTGTGATATATATGGGACGATAAAAAAGTTTCCGTTCGAAGGCAGTACAGATTGGGAGAGATCAGAACTACAGGCCGGGTGATCGTGTGTCTGCCGCTTTGGTTACCCTAACTTCTGCGTTAAGACCGGTGTCTTGTGTCGAATCGCGACCAGCACGGAACTTGGCGTACCATTCTACAGCGCTCGTTTTCGACAGACATGCTGCCCCATAAACATTTTTCATTCTCCGATGGATGTTTACCGGTGTTTATCCTTCGGCAGCCAAGAAAGGAATAACAGCAGAGTGTTACTTATAATCCGTCTTGATTGCAAAATGTTTTTTCACCATGACCGGTTTCGGTTGCTCTAGAACCATCTTCATATCTGTAACGATAATAATACTAATTTACTATTTCACGAATGCAAACCTTTTTCATCCTACCCAATCAACATCAAATGTACCAGAACGTACCTGAAATTTCGGTTACCGAAGTAACCCGTCCACACACAGCAACCTTCACATGCTGCGTCACATAAACTTAGTTGGCAGAATGCACGTCATTTATATGAATTATAACACTATTACCGACAGGTGGCGCCTGGTACATTTGTTACATTACATATGCATGTACTGTATTCAGTAGATTTTTGTAATTTAGTTTTATCTCTAAAAGTACGTAATTAAATACTGTAAATAAGGTTAAAATCTGTACTTGTCAAAATTAAAATACATAGTAGAATTATCATTTTTATACGATCTAAAAAGAAAGGGCGATTTCTATATCCATGGCGCTGGTGTAGACTTGTTTTCCTCCACTGTCTGCTTCCGTGGTTCCCGCCATTTCGGCGTTGAGCCGCGATCCGCTCAGTCGTCTGAATTCCATCGCCGTGGGCAAGAGGGCCGCCCAGGAGGTCCCCGTCAACGACGCAAGGCGCTGCACGCATCTTCCAGCTTCCCCATAAAAAAAATGGCTCTGAGCACTATGGGACTTAACTTCTGAGATCATCAGTCCCCTAGAACTTAGAACTACTTACACGTAACTAACCTAAAGACATCACACACATCCATGCCCGAGGCAGGATTAGAACCTGCGACCGTAGCGGTCGAGCGGTTCCAGACTCTAGCGCCTAGAATCGCTCGGCCACTTCGGCCGGTTTCCCCATCATGCACCATCTCTCATCCCTCGGCCTGGACCTTCACACACAACAGTTGTCATCTTAGTAAGTCGTCATAAATACTAAAATAGGCGTTATCTGGAGGTCCAGGCCGAGGAATGAGAGATGATGCATGATGCGGAAGCTGGAAAATGCGTGCAGCGCCTGGTGTCGTTGACGGGACCCTCCTGTGCGGCCCTCTTGCCCACGGCGATGGACTGGGCGGATCGTGGCACAACAGCGAAATGGCGGGAACCACGCAAGCAGACCATGGAGGAAAACAAGTCTACACTAGCGCCATGGACATAGAAATCGCCCTTGACATCTATAGATTTTAATTAAGTACTTTTAGAGATAAAAGTAAAGTACAAAAATCTACTGAATACAATATATGCATATGTAATGTAACAAATGTACCAGACGCCACTTGTCGGCAATACTGTTATAATTAATATAAACAACGTGCATTCTGCCAACTAATTTTATGTGACGCAGCAAGTATAGGTTGCTGTGTGTGTGGACGGGTTACTTCGGTAACCGAAATTTCAGGTACGTTCTGGTACATTTGATGTTGATTGGGTAGGATGAAAAAGGTTTGCATTCGTGAAATAGTAAATTAGTATCATTATCGCTACAGATCTGAAGATGGTTCTAGAGGAAACAAAACCGGTCATGTAAATAAACATTTTGCAGTCAAGATGGGTCATAAGTAACATTGTAAAACCACTGATTGCGGTTATCCCATTAGACATTATGTCTGTTTTTGCAAAGAATAACAGCACGTTGGTCCTGTTTGGACGCATTTGGTAATAACGTCGCCATAGGTCACTTTCCCATATTTAGACCGCACGCTCGTCGGAAAGACAAGAATGCCGTATTAAATCATTCCGTACCTGTCAGTGCTTGTATAACCTGCGTCGGACTCGCGCTACGTTGCATATGCGCTGCAGGAACGCCCTCAAACAGAGATTTTTTGATCGTTCCTTACATATTTACTCCATATCGCAAGCCACTAAGGCCCTGTGCAGTTCTTGGTGCAGAGTACTTGGCGATAATATTAGCGACCAAACTTTCAGGAAACATTCCTACATCTACATCTACATTTACATTTATACTCCGCAAGCCACCCAACGGTGTGTGGCGGAGGGCACTTTACGTGCCACTGTCATTATCTCCCTTTCCTGTTCCAGTCGCGTATGGTTCGCGGGAAGAACGACTGTCTGAAAGCCTCTGTGCGCGCTCTAATCTCTCTAATTTTACATTCGTGATCTCCTCGGGAGGTATAAGTAGGGGGAAGCAATATATTCGATACCTCATCCAGAAACGCACCCTCTCGAAACCTGGCGAGCAAGCTACACCGCGATGCAGAGCGCCTCTCTTGCAGAGTCTGCCACTTGAGTTTGTTAAACATCTCCGTAACGCTATCACGGTTATCAAATAACCCTGTGACGAAACGCGCCGCTCTTCTTTGGATCTTCTCTATCTCCTCCGTCAACCCGATCTGGTACGGATCCCACACTGATGAGCAATACTCAAGTATAGGTCGAACGAGTGTTTTGTAAGCCACCTCCTTTGTTGATGGACTACATTTTCTAAGGACTCTCCCAATGAATCTCAACCTGGTACCCGCCTTACCAACAATTAATTTTATATGATCATTCCACTTCAAATCGTTCCGCACGCATACTCCCAGATATTTTACAGAAGTAACTGCTACCAGTGTTTGTTCCGCTATCATATAATCATACAATAAAGGATCCTTCTTTCTATGTATTCGCAATACATTACATTTGTCTATGTTAAGGGTCAGTTGCCACTCCCTGCACCAAGTGGCTATCCGCTGCAGATCTTCCTGCATTTCGCTACAATTTTCTAATGCTGCAACTTCTCTGTATACTACAGCATCATCCGCGAAAAGCCGCATGGAACTTCCGACACTATCTACTAGGTCATTTATATATATTGTGAAAAGCAATGGTCCCATAACACTCCCCTGTGGCACGCCAGAGGTTACTTTAACGTCTGTAGATGTCTCTCCATTGAGAACAACATGCTGTGTTCTGTTTGCTAAAAACTCTTCAATCCAGCCACACAGCTGGTCTGATATTCCGTAGGCTCTTACTTTGTTTATCAGACGACAGTGCGGAACTGTATCGAACGCCTTCCGGAAGTCAAGGAAAATGGCATCTACCTGGGAGCCTGTATCTAATATTTTCTGGGTTTCATGAACAAATAATGCGAGTTGGGTTTCACACGATCGCTGTTTCCGGAATCCATGTTGATTCCTACATAGTAGATTCTGAGTTTCCAAAAACGACATGATACTCGAGCAAAAGACATGTTCTAAAATTCTACAACAGATCGACGTCAGAGAGATAGGTCTATAGTTTTGCGCATCTGCTCGACGACCCTTCTTGAAGACTGGGACTACCTGTGCTCTTTTCCAATCATTTGGAACCTTCTGTTCCTCTAGAGACTTGCGGTACACGGCTGTTAGAAGGGGGGCAAGTTCTTTCGCGTACTCTGTGTAGAATCGAATTGGTATCCCGTCAGGTCCAGTGGACTTTCCTCTGTTGAGTGATTCCAGTTGCTTTTCTATTCCTTGGACACTTATTTCAATGTCAGCCATTTTTTCGTTGGTGCGAGGATTTAGAGAAGGAACTGCAGTGCGGTCTTCCTCTGTGAAACAGCTTTGGAAAAAGGTGTTTAGTATTTCAGCTTTACGCTTGTCATCCTCTGTTTCAATGCCATCATCATCCCAGAGTGTCTGGACATGATGTTTCGAGCCACTTACTGATTTAACGTAAGACCAGAACTTCCTAGGATTTTCTGTCAAGTCGGTACCTAGTATTTTACTTTCGAATTCACTGAACGCTTCACGCATAGCCCTCCTTACGCTAACTTTGACATCGTTTAGCTTCTGTTTGTCTGAGAGGTTTTGGCTGCGTTTAAACTTGGAGTGAAGCTCTCTTTGCTTTCGCAGTAGTTTCCTAACTTTGTTGTTGTACCACGGTGGGTTTTTCCCGTCCCTCACAGTTTTGCTCGGCACGTACCTGTCTAAAACGCATTTAACGGTTGCCTTGAACTTTTTCCATAAACACTCAACATTGTCAGTGTCGGAACAGAAATTTTCGTTTTGATCTGTTAGGTAGTCTGAAATCTGCCTTCTATTACTCTTGCTAAACAGATAAACCTTCCTCCCTTTTTTTATATTCCTATTAACTTCCATATTCAGGGATGCTGCAACGGCCTTATGATCACTGATTCCCTGTTCTGCACTTACAGAGTCGAAAAGTTCGGGTCTGTTTGTTATCAGTAGGTCCAAGATGTTATCTCCACGAGTCGGTTCTCTGTTTAATTGCTCGAGGTAATTTTCGGATAGTGCACTCAGTATAATGTCACTCGATGCTCTGTCCCTACCACCCGTCCTAAACATCTGAGTGTCCCAGTCTATATCTGGTAAATTGAAATCTCCACCTAAGACCATAACATGCTGAGAAAATTTATGTGAAATGTATTCCAAATTTTCTCTCAGTTGTTCTGCCACTAATGCTGCTGAGTCGGGGGGTCGGTAAAAGGAGCCAATTATTAACCTTGCTCGGTTGTTGAGTGTAACCTCCACCCATAATAATTCACAGGAACTATCCACTTCTACTTCACTACAGGATAAACTACTACTAACAGCGACGAACACTCCGCCACCGGTTGCATGCAATCTATCCTTTCTAAACACCGTCTGTGCCTTTGTAAAAATTTCGGCAGAATTTATCTCTGGCTTCAGCCAGCTTTCTGTACCTATAACGATTTCAGCTTCGATGCTTTCTATCAGCGCTTGAAGTTCCGGTACTTTACCAACGCAGCTTCGACAGTTTACAATTACAATACCGATTGCTGCTTGGTCCCCGCATGTCCTGACTTTGCCCCGCACCCGTTGAGGCTGTTGCCCTTTCTGCACTTGCCCGAGGCCATCTAACCTAAAAAACCGCCCAGCCCACGCCACACAACCCCTGCTACCCGTGTAGCCGCTTGTTGCGTGTAGTGGACTCCTGACCTATCCAGCGGAACCCGAAACCCCACCACCCTATGGCGCAAGTCGAGGAATCTGCAGCCCACATGGTCGCAGAACCGTCTCAACCTCTGATTCAGACCCTCCACTCGGCTCTGTACCAAAGGTCCGCAGTCAGTCCTGTCGACGATGCTGCAGATGGTGAGCTCTGCTTTCATCCCGCTAGCGAGACTGGCAGTCTTCACCAAATCAGATAGCCGCCGGAAGCCAGAGAGGATTTCCTCCGATCCATAGCGACACACATCATTGGTGCCGACATGAGCGACCACCCGCAGATGGGTGCACCCTGTACCCTTCATGGCATCCGGAAGGACCCTTTCCACATCTGGAATGACTCCCCCCGGTATGCACACGGAGTGCACTTTGGTTTTCTTCCCCTCCCTTGCTGCCATATCCCTAAGGGGCCCCATTACGCGCCTGACGTTGGAGCTCCCAACTACCAGTAAGCCCACCCTCTGCGACTGCCCGGATCTTGCAGACTGAGGGGCAACCTCTGGAACAGGACAAGCAGCCATGTCAGGCTGAAGATCAGTATCAGCCTGAGACAGAGCCTGAAACCGGTTCGTCAGACAAACTGGAGAGGCCTTCCGTTCAGCCCTCCGGAATGTCTTTCGCCCCCTGCCACACCTTGAGACGACCTCCCACTCTACCACAGGTGAGGGATCAGCCTCAATGCGGGCAGTATCCCGGGCAACCACAGTCGTAGTCCGATCGGGGGATGCGTGGGACGAGCTGGCCGTCCCCGACAAACCCCCATCCGGACCCCCACAGTGATGCCCATTGGCAACAGCCTCAAGCTGTGTGACCGAAGCCAACACTGCCTGAAGCTGGGAGCGAAGGGATGCCAACTCAGCCTGCATCCGAACACAGCAGTTGCAGTCCCTATCCATGCTAAAAACTGTGCAAAGAACGTCTGAACTAATCTACAGAGAGCGCAAACAAAACGACACAAAATTGAAGCGGTTATTAAAATACAAGATTGCCTAGTAAATGCAGTAATGCTGCCACTTGTGCACTGCTGACACACTGCTCGGCGGCGGAAGGAGACTACGCGCTTTACACTATTCGAGTACTAAAACGTGATGCTACAACTCTCAAATACTATAATACGCCCGAAATTTATGAATTAAACAATGCAAGTACCAAAAACACGCAAAGAAATTAAGAATTAAACTATGTAACAAATGAGTGAGCTAGGAGTATACGACTTGCTGCTGCAGCTGCTTATCCAACGGCGGCAGGGAGCACACTGACTGTGACCAACCGACACTGGCCGTTCAAAACAAAAAACAGTTGACAGACGACTACGCGAATTTACACTATTCAGGTACTAAAACGCGATGCTACAACTCTCAAATACTATAATACGCCCGAAATTTATGAATTAAACAATGCAAGTACCAAAAACACGCAAAGAAATTAAGAATTAAACTATGTAACAAATGAGTGAGCTAGGAGTATACGACTTGCTGCTGCAGCTGCTTATCCAACGGCGGCAGCAAAGAAAGAAAATCCGTTATGTGAACATGTGTCCGGAAACGCTTACTTTCCATGTTAGAGCTCATTGTATTACTTCTCTTCAAATCACATTAATCATGGAATAGAAACACACAGCAACAAAACGTACCAGCGTGACTTCAAACACTTTGTTACAGGAAATGTTCAAAATGTCCTCCGTTTGCGAGGATACATGCATCCACCCTCCGTCGCATGGAATCCCTGATGCGCTGATGCAGCCCTGGAGAATGGCGTATTGTATCACAGCCGTCCACAATTCGAGCACGAAGAGTCTCTACATTTGGTACCGGGGTTGCGTAGACAAGAGCTTTCAAATGCCCCCATAAATAAAAGTCAAGAGGGTTGAGGTCAGGAGAGCGTGGAGGCCATGGAATTGGTCCGCCTCTAGCAATCCATAGGTCACCGAATCTGTTGTTGAGAAGCGTACGAACACTTCGACTGAAATGTGCAAGAGCTCCATCGCGCATGAACCACATGTAGTGTCGTACTTGTAAAGGCACATGTTCTGGCAGCACAGGTAGAGTATCCCGTATGAAATCATGATAACGTGCTCCATTGAGCGTAGGTGGAAGAACATGGGGCCCAATCAAGACATCACCAACAATGCCTGCCCAAACGTTCACAGAAAATCTGTGTTGATGACGTGATTGCACAATTGCGTGCGGATTCTCGTCAGCCCACACACGTTGATTGTGAAAATTTACAATTTGATCATATTGGAATGAAGCCTCATCCGTAAAGAGAACATTTGCACTGAAATGAGGATTGACACATTGTTGGATGATCCATTCGCAGAAGTGTACCTGTGGAGGCCAATCAGTGCTGATAGTGCCTGCACACGCTGTACATGGTACGGAAACAACTGGTTCTCCCGTAGCACTCTCTCCATACAGTGACGTGGTCAACGTTACCTTGTACAGCAGCAACTTCTCTGACGCTTACATTAGGGTTATCGTCAACTGCACGAAGAATTGCCTCGTCCATTACAGGTGTCCTCGTCGTTCTAGGTCTTCCCCAGTCGCGAGTCATAGGCTGGAATATTCCGTGTTCCCTAAGACGCCGATCAATTGCTTCGAACGTCTTCCTGTCGGGACACCTTCGTTCTGGAAATCTGTCTCGATACAAACGTACCGCGCCACGGCTATTGCCCCGTGCTAATCCATACATCAAATGGGCATCTGCCAACTCCGCATTTGTAAACATTGCACTGACTGCAAAACCACGTTCGTGATGAACACTAGCCTGTTGATGCTGCGTACTGATGTGCTTGATGCTAGTACAGTAGAGCAATGAGTCGCATGTCAACACAAGCACCGAAGTCAACATTACCTTCCTTCAATTGGGCCAACTGGCGGTGAATCGAGGAAGTACAGCACATACTGACGAAACTAAAATGAGCTCTAACATGGAAATTAAGCGTTTCCGGACACATGTCCACATAACATCTTTTCTTTATTTGTGTGTGAGGGATGTTTCCTGAAAGTTTGGCCGTACCTTTTTGTAACACCCTGTAGTCAAGGAGGCCAACGGCCTTGCCGCAGCGGTAACACGGTTCCCGTCCGATCACCGAAGATTAGCGCTGTTGGGCTTGGCTAGGCTGACCGTCGGGGTCTGCCAAGCGCTGTTGGCAAGTGGGATGCACTCAGCCCTTGTGAGGCAAATTGAGGAGTTACTTGATCGAAAAGTAGCGGCTCCGGTTTCGTAAACTTTTAACGGCCGGGAGTGCAGTGTGCTGACCTCACAGTGTGCGATTTGCAGGGGGGGATGGGGGGGATTTCCCCCCCTCTGCATCAGACCATCCCCTCCTCCGGTTTTAGTTTATCCATCCCAAACTGGGACGTTTATTTCCCATGTACTGGAGTAAAACTTTACATATACACTCCTGGAAATGGAAAAAAGAACACATTGACACCGGTGTGTCAGACCCACCATACTTGCTCCGGACACTGCGAGAGGGCTGTACAAGCAATGATCACACGCACGGCACAGCGGACACACCAGGAACCGCGGTGTTGGCCGTCAAATGGCGCTAGCTGCGCAGCATTTGTGCACCGCCGCCGTCAGTGTCAGCCAGTTTGCCGTGGCATACGGAGCTCCATCGCAGTCTTTAACACTGGTAGCATGCCGCGACAGCGTGGACGTGAACCGTATGTGCAGTTGACGGACTTTGAGCGAGGGCGTATAGTGGGCATGCGGGAGTCCGGGTGGACGTACCGCCGAATTGCTCAACACGTGGGGCGTGAGGTCTCCACAGTACATCGATGTTGTCGCCAGTGGTCGGCGGAAGGTGCGCGTGCCCGTCGACCTGGGACCGGACCGCAGCGACGCACGGATGCACGCCAAGACCGTAGGATCCTACGCAGTGCCGTAGGAGACCGCACCGCCACTTCCCAGCAAATTAGGGACACTGTTGCTCCTGGGGTATCGGCGAGGACCATTCGCAACCGTCTCCATGAAGCTGGGCTACGGTCCCGCACACCGTTAGGCCGTCTTCCGCTCACGCCCCAACATCGTGCAGCCCGCCTCCAGTGCTGTCGCGACAGGCGTGAATGGAGGGACGAATGGAGACGTGTCGTCTTCAGCGATGAGAGTCGCTTCTGCCTTGGTGCCAATGATGGTCGTATGAGTGTTTGGCGCCGTGCAGGTGAGCGCCACAATCAGGACTGCATACGACCGAGGCACACAGGGCCAACACCCGGCATCATGGTGTGGGGAGCGATCTCCTACACTGGCCGTACACCACTGGTGATCGTCGAGGGGACACTGAATAGTGCACGGTACATCCAAACCGTCATCGAACCCATCGTTCTACCATTCCTAGACCGGCAAGGGAACTTGCTGTTCCAACAGGACACTGCACGTCCGCATGTATCCCGTGCCACCCAACGTGCTCTAGAAGGTGTAAGTCAACTACCCTGGCCAGCAAGATCTCCGGATCTGTCCCCCATTGAGCATGTTTGGGACTGGATGAAGCGTCGTCTCACGCGGTCTGCACGTCCAGCACGAACGCTGGTCCAACCTAGGCGCCAGGTGGAAATGGCATGGCAAGCCGTTCCACAGGACTACATCCAGCATCTCTACGATCGTCTCCATGGGAGAATAGCAGCCTGCATTGCTGCGAAAGGTGGATATACACTGTACTAGTGCCGACATTGTGCGTGCTCTGTTGCCTGTGTCTATGTGCCTGTGGTTCTGTCAGTGTGATCATGTGATGTATCTGACCCCAGGAATGTGTGAATAAAGTTTCCCCTTCCTGGGACAATGAATTCACGGTGTTCTTATTTCAATTTCCTGGAGTGTAATTTAAATTTGTGGAGCCGAACACTGAAAATTTTTAATACAGTCTTACTATTAATACTATTAATATGTTTGCTTATTAAGTTTGAAAAAGCGTTATGTAGTAGTTAAGCATTTTAAAACATTTAGAACTAAATCATCATGTTCATGTTGTCATTGTTGCTTTCGTCTAAGGTGCGACATCCGTTTACTTGCGAGCTTGCAAGGGAAGTAGTGTGGCAGTCATACCGCAGTAGTCGTACCGCTGAGTTGGGTGAGCTGGGGGCTGAAATTCCCACCCAGGGCCTTGACACAGGGTGGTGACCGGCCCGGTACCTGTGCGAACATTTACCGTTAGGCCACCTTTTGGCAACGGTATGGCGCTGACTAACGCGCCTGGGACGAAAGCACAAAGGAGTGCGAACTGCGAAGTGAGCAACGGTACCTACCAGACGGGATCGGACAGTCTGACTTCGCTAGCCGCGAACCACCTGGGTGGAGCTTAACACAGCCTCCCCAGCATCGCGTAGTCCAAATTAATTGGTGCCGTTCGTTCGTTGCCTCGCGTCCGGCAAACACACGGCGATCTTCACACGTTCCCGCTTCAGTTGCTTCGTTAGTGAGTTGAGCGCGTCCGGGCCTGTAAGAACTACGGAATTTCAGGATGTCATTCAAACAAAGCAAAATTTCTGATTTCCTTAAGAGCAGTGCATTACCTGATACGTGTACAAACTCTGACAGTCCGGATACTAACAGTGGTGCTAATAGAGTTAAAATAGACTGTGAATGTAAAAAAGAAAACGGTAATGATGGTGCTAATACAGGGGAAGAGACTGAATGTCCGGTGACTGAAAACTGTGACACGTCCCAAGGTAGGATTGGGAGTGACAGTACTCTTGAGATTATAGTAGGAAATTGTGTTGCCTTATCACGTTTTCAAAACTGGCAAAAGACTAAGCAATGGCTGTCCGTAAATGGCAAAAACTTAGTAATATACACAGTGTGTTCACAAGTTCGTGAACTTAAGGTGGAAAGCAGTGAACGTGTGCGAATCGATAACGCGTTTTTAGCTGGTGTTTCTGCTAATAACACCAAAAAACTGAATGATAAAATCTGGGATCATGCAAAGTGCAAATCACACATGAAGTGCGTAGAAATCATGGGTACAAAAGAAAAGTTCAGAAAAATGCGTGAGTGAAAGTGAAAAGTTGTGGGGAAAGCAGCATCAATAAAAAGCAATCGCAACTGCTTCGTTGTTCATATCTGAATATGTAATAGCTAAACAGAAATTATCATTCAAATCGTATCCTGCAGTAATCGAACTACAAAAGCTTAATGGTTTATCAGTCGGTAATACGCTTCATTCTGACCATGCATGCCGAAATATCATTATGTTTGTAGGAGAAGAAATGAAATTGTAGAATCGGGTACAAACTTTAGTATCATGATGGACGAAAGTACAACGGTTACCAATAAAACTTGTTTAATAATATATTTACGTTTGTCCTTTGAGGGAGTTGCTTGCAATTATTTTTTTGACATTGTTGAATTAGATAATGGGATAGGAGAATGCATTTTCAGCACACTGTTAGCAGCTCTTGAAAAGTATGGCATTACAAATGATGTACTAAAAAACCACCTTGTAGGTATCGCAACAGATGGTGCCTCAACAATGCTTGCACTTTACAAAGGTGTAGCAGCTGTACTGCGTACTCATTTACATAAGGATTTAACTGTCGTTCATTGTATGAACCACAAAATGGAATTAGCTGTCCACGACGTTATGAATGATGTAGCAGATGCATACCATAGACAGTTTTTTTTTAGATTCCTTATATTCTGTGTTTTCTCGAATTCCCAAAAATCAGAGACTACTACAAAGTGTTTCACAAGAATTATCCTCGCAGCTATTAAAACTAGGCCATATTTTTCCTAAATAGCGCCCTTGACAAACAGACAGGCAAACCCTCGAATCTTCAGGAGCAGTCTCATTCATCTCGTTTCTTCAACTAAACTCTGTAAGTTAAAATGACAGTTATATACTGTAGTGCTAACTGAACCGGCCACATTTTGCTGTGGCTTTGTCATAATACGATGATTTAACAAATTAACATTCACTTATAATTTCAGAGGGTTAAAATTAAGCACAAAACACAAAAATTTTAATTTTACATTTTATTCATCTCATATTTTAGTATAGTTTGAGTATCGTATATTACATGAATTATTTACAAAGTTGTTAATTAACGACATATGAAGATTTATTAATTTTATAAATGAGGTAAATAAACTCGGCACTGCCCGGATGTCTCTACCTTCCCCTTATGTCCATCTCCTTCTTTTCCCACTCCCCATTTTCTCCTGCCATTCTCTCTGTCCATCTGCTTCTCTCCTCTATCACCTCCTGTCCCCTATGTCACTCTCCCCTTCACTAAGGTCAATTTCTCTCC
Organism: Schistocerca cancellata; assembly: GCF_023864275.1. Taxonomy (NCBI): domain Eukaryota; kingdom Metazoa; phylum Arthropoda; class Insecta; order Orthoptera; family Acrididae; genus Schistocerca; species Schistocerca cancellata. Next base: position 800,248,286 of record NC_064629.1, read on the forward strand.
CCCTCTAAGTCAATCTCCTCCTCCCCTCTCTTTCTGCCCCTGTGACATCCAACATTTACATATTGAAAGGAGTAATTTGCGTCTACAATTGCCATTAGGACATTGATGAGTGTTTTTTTGTAGTTGATGTATTCACTTCCAGTATTCGGAGGACACACAATTTGCACATGTTTGCCATATATGGCTCCTATGCAGTGAGGGAAATTCCACTTCACTCCGAAATTTCTTGCTACCTTCTACCATTCTTCAGTATCCTTTGGAATCTGAAAAGTAAAACATACTCATTACTTTCCCTATTTTTTCAGACTGATGACACAGAGGACACAGTATCAAAAGATGACGGCGATGTAGCTCTTGAAGAACATGTACCTCCCACATATGTCAAGCACATATTTTCAAATGTTCTTTTTAAAGCGGCCTTCGGGGAGTATGAACAGCGAACTCCGAGCATTGAAACATTGGTTGCAAAACCTAGCTGTGAAATTATATATGTGGACAATAATAATTGTGACGAATTTATCAAACAGAAACAGAAGAGCTCGAATTAATTCCATTTTAGAAATAAGTATTTTTAACAGTTCTTTAATATCCATTTTAATTTGTTTAAAAATTCCAATAAACATTACTTAAATGAAATCAGTATTGAATGTTGCGTGCTTACCTTTATGTAATTCTTCAACACCAATGAAAAAGCTTCACATACTTCTGGCACTATGAGGAAAATAGTAGAATAATATACTTTAAATAAGTACATTAGTGACTTGTATGAATCGCCAGTGGCTAAAAATCGTAATGTGATGGCCCCTCGAATTCTTGGTGAAATACTGTCTTGGCAGTTGTTATTTTTCTTTACAATAAGAGGTGTAGTTCACTGCAGTAAGTAATTAAAGTCTTCAGCCGACATTCTAGTAAAATTACTAAATGACGCACCATCCTCTGCTCCTAGTTCCTAGGATACTATTTCGTGGACCTTCTTTAAACACTCTTCTTGGAAATGGTTCAAATGGATCTGAGCACTATGGGACATAACATCTGAGGTCATCAGTCCCCTATAACTTAGAACTACTTAAACCTATCTAACCTAAGGACATCACACACATCCATGCCCGAGGCAGGATTCAAATCTGCGACCGTAGCGGTCGCGCGGTTCCAGACTGAAGCGCCTAGAACCGCTCGACCACACCGGCCGGCAAAAAAACACTCTTCTCTTCCACCATCGTTTTCTTTTCCTTTGGTTTTCATTTCCTTTGTTAGCTGCATGTGCAAGTACCAAGAAGGCCGCCGCTACGATCATTTTATCATCCATTACACTGCAAGACCGACACACGTGTAGCACAAATTCTGTTGCTTTGGTGTAAATTAACCTGCCGCATGCAACATACGCCGCAAGATGTTGCCTGTTGTAGCATGCTACAAGACGACACGCGCCACATTTCCGTAGCATGCCACAATGTTGCAAGACGTCGCCCCAGCGTAAACGAGGCTTTAGAGCCAGGTCTGTATTGTATGGTGGATGTGATATGTTGCGTACGAAACTAAAACCTGCAATCAGATCCAAACGTCGTGGAAAACTGTGAAGAGGTGTCATCCCGCAGCAAGATAACGCTCGCCTACATTCTGCCAAACCGGCAGCCGACGCAATAAAGGAGTTGAGGTTCGAGGTGCTGGAACATCCACCATACAGTCCAGACCTGGCTCCAAGCGATTTTCATATGTGTGGACCCTTAACGGAAGCACTACAGGGAAGAAGATTTGAAAGTGATGAAGACGTCATTGCTGCGGTGCAAAATTGGTTACAGATGCAACCGAAAAATGTATTTTCTGATGAAATAAAAAAAACTCGTAAAACGTCGGGAAAACTGCATTGAAGTCCAGGGAGGTTACGTAGAAAAACAGCGCATGTTTCAGTTTTCTATTATCAGAATAAGTACAGCTTTTCACAAATGTACCTTTACTTTTTGAATTCCCCTCGTATACCTGTATGTAGATGATTTTGTAAATAAGCTTTACCTATAATGTACTTTTAAAGATATAACATGGGATGGCTTTTCTGATAGTGCATACGCGTGAATAGTGAGTTTCGGCATTGACATCTATTTATAGATAACTGTTTAACCATGGTAACGCCACGGTCCAAGCTAGTAACATATATAATTATACTAACCCCCTAAGACACCCCCCCCCCCTACTGGTAAAAATACAAATCGCACACTGTGACCTCATGCCCCTCGATACCCACGTCCAGAGTCGCATATAGGCTGAGAATGAAAATACGGTGTTGGGTCTTCCGAGGACGCACGGAATTTAGTATTTTAGCTTTAAAGATCGAGGGGAAATGACTGTCCATGTGCTTCGATACCTCCGATAATCCGTCTTATATTATTCTCATGATCTCCATCCGAAATCTGCAATAGACGAAGCATTTTTTCCAGGATGCCAATTTAATCCTAGAGCACTAAACCCTCGTAAAATTTACAATTGCAGTTGGTACCAATTCGCGACTCCTTGCAAGCTCGTATTGTCAGAATAGGATGTGATACAGCACATATTATACTAATTTTGTATGTGATATACCACTGGAAGCCTTACAACTGTAATTAACTAGTGCATAAACTATAAATTATTACTTTCTTTGAATAAAACATGGAGTAGTAAAACTTACGATAGTCTAGCAAAACTGTAACATTTTCCCCCCGTTTAGTGTTAAGTTCCCCAAGCATCTCTATTATAATTCCGTACGAAGTACGTTGATCTATTACTAGCATCACGCCGCTGAATTCCTTAGGTGTCTGCTGTAAAGCCTACTCGAAAAAGACTCCAAAATCAGGATGAATACTCTACAATTTGTCGAGATAATGTCTTATATGCGGTTTACTTGACAGATGCAGCACCCTACAATTTTTGAAAAAAAATCGAACAGTGATTTAAGTGCTCGTCCCATTTCATATTGCTGAATATTTAAACGGTGTTATGTTCTTCAGAGATGCACCGCTAATCTTTAAATCGTATACTATCGGCTTCTCTCTCTTTTTTATGAGAATTATCTTGTGTTTATCCTCATTTAAAGACGCTGCTCGACATTTTGCATGTCTTTACGCTCTTTCACCGACGATAATTTCTTGTATACTATACTACTGTCCGTGAACAGCTACATAGTGTAGCTCGCACTGTATGACAAGTCGTCTATGTCCATTTAGAATATCATACCTCGCTGGAGCACACTCGATTTTAATTTCGCATCTGTTGAAGATTTACCCCCCAGTATAGTGTATTTAGTTTCATTAGTAAAAAATTATGCAATTCTTGGCAGTAGTGTTTCCTGTGTTTTTGTGGAACCACAAAATCATAAGAATAAATAAAAAAGTAATAAGTAATTTAGAATTATGTGTGCCAGTTTTTGTGTGTCGCATTTTGTGTGCCCTTAATACGCTCATTTATTGGCTGACTGAACTCCCTGTAGACATATGAACACGCGCAAGTATCACTTTTTCAATTATTTCACACTTCAGTTTGCACTGCTCAGCCACAATTTCACTCCACTTGTCTTTTCTCTCGTCGAGTTAATGTTTGTACGTGTCAATCGCAAATCTGTGAAAGCATTCTGTATGACTGAATCTGAGTCGTCAGTCGAGGCTGTGGTTTAACGACGAATGCCATTTAGAATCCTTTTGTTTATCTGCGTTTAATACTTGCAAGATACAGCGTGTGAATAAGGGGAGCTGTGACTGACACGAGAAGAGGATCTTGCTACAGAAGAAAGATATTCGTCTTTAATTCTGTGAAATGCTCCGAAGATCCGATGTGGTGCAGAAAGTCACTTTCTCATGCTGCTTCCGCAAAGTAAGAGGCCCGCTGTGAAATTAGTGATTCCGTGGGCCACGCGCAACTTCCTTCTGAAAGCACAATGGCTCTCTGCCATCAGCAGTCTGTCCGCGGAGATTGTTTAAGAAGCTGACGCGCCACATTAGGTGGCGGCTCCATTCTGGCCGTGTGGCTCTGTTCTCGCTATCACACGTCATAGAGGACGCGGTGTGGTGCGTATCGGAGACGTTGAGGGGTACTGGGCCCAGCACACTGCTTTCTCGACTGAAACTGTTGGGATGTGATTTCCGCTGAGCGGCTCGCATGTCTGATTGCCATACTGAAGACTCGGGATCGTCTCATACGTATAGGGAGGAACGCAAGAGCATCCAGTGTGCTGGGAGGAGTTACATGTACACTCCTGGAAATTGAAATAAGAACACCGTGAATTCATTGTCCCAGGAAGGGGGAACTTTATTGACACATTCCTGGGGTCAGATACATCACATGATCACACTGACAGAACCACAGGCACATAGACACAGGCAACAGAGTATGCACAATGTCGGCACTAGTACAGTGTATATCCACCTTTCCCAGCAATGCAGGCTGCTATTCTCCCATGGAGACGATCGTAGAGATGCTGGATGTAGTCCTGTGGAACGGCTTGCCATGCCATTTCCACCTGGCGCCTCAGTTGGACCAGCGTTCGTGCTGGACGTGCAGACCGCGTGAGACGACGCTTCATCCAGTCCCAAACATGCTCAATGGGGGACAGATCCGGGGATCTTGCTGGCCAGGGTAGTTGACTTACACCTTCTAGAGCACGTTGGGTGGCACGGGATACATGCGGACGTGCATTGTCCTGTTGGAACAGCAAGTTCCCTTGCCGGTCTAGGAATGGTAGAACGATGGGTTCGATGACGGTTTGGATGTACCGTGCACTATTCAGTGTCCCCTCGACGATCACCAGTGGTGTACGGCCAGTGTAGGAGATCGCTCCCCACACCATGATGCCGGGTGTTGGCCCTGTGTGCCTCGGTCGTATGCAGTCCTGATTGTGGCGCTCACCTGCACGGCGCCAAACACGCATACGACCATCATTGGCACCAAGGCAGAAGCGACTCTCATAGCTGAAGACGACACGTCTCCATTCGTCCCTCCATTCACGCCTGTCGCGACACCACTGGAGGCGGGCTGCACGATGTTGGGGCGTGAGCGGAAGACGGCCTAACGGTGTGCGGCACCGTAGCCCAGCTTCATGGAGACGGTTGCGAATGGTCCTCGCCGATACCCCAGGAGCAACAGTGTCCCTAATTTGCTGGGAAGTGGCGGTGCGGTCCCCTACGGCACTGCGTAGGATCCTACGGTCTTGGCGTGCATCCGTGCGTCGCTGCGGTCCGGTCCCAGGTCGACGGGCACGTGAACCTTCCGCCGACCACTGGCGACAACATCGATGTACTGTGGAGACCTCACGCCCCACGTGTTGAGCAGTTCGGCGGTACGTCCACCCGGCCTCCCGCATGCCCACTATACGCCCTCGCTCAAAGTCCGTCAACTGCACATACGGTTCACGTCCACGCTGTCGCGGCATGCTACCAGTGTTAAAGACTGCGATGGAGCTCCGTATGCCACGGCAAACTGGCTAACACTGACGGCGGCGGTGCACAAGTGCTGCGCAGCTAGCGCCATTCGACGGCCAACACCGCGGTTCCTGGTGTGTCCGCTGTACCGTGCGTGTGATCATTGCTTGTACAGCCCTCTCGCAGTGTCCGGAGCAAGTATGGTGGGTCTGACACACCGGTGTCAATGAGTTCTTTTTTCCATTTCCAGGAGTGTACATCTACATGGATACTCTGCAAATCACATTTAAGTGCCTGGCAGAGGGTTCATCGAACCACCTTCACAATTCACTAGTATTCCAATCTCGTATAGCGCGCGGAAAGAATGAACACCTATATCTTTCCGTACGAGCTCTGATTTCCCTTATTTTATCGTGGTGATCGTTCCGCCCTATGTAGGTTGGTGTCAGCAAAATATTTTTGCATTCGGAGGAGAAAAGTTGGTGACTGGAATTTCGTGACAAGATTCCGTCGCAACGAAAAACGCCGTTCTTTTAATGATTTCCAGCCCAAATCCTGTATCATTTATGTGACACTCTCTCCCATATTTCGCGATAATACAAAACGTGCTGCCTTTCTTTGAACTTTTTCGATGTACTCCGTCAGTCCTACCTGGTAAGGATCCCATACCGCGCAGCAGTATTCTAAAAGAGGACGGACAAGCATAGTGTAGGCAGTCTCCTTAGTAGGTCTGTTACATTTTCTAAGTGTTCTGCCAATAAAATGCAGCCTTTGATTAGCCTTCCCCACAACATTTTCTATGTGTTCTTTCCAATTTAAGTTGTTCGTAATAGTAATACCTAGGTATTTAGTCGAATTTATGGCTTTTAGATTAGACTGATTTATCGTGCAACGGAAGTTTAACGAGTTCCTTTTAGCACTCATGTGGATGACCTTACACTTTTCGTTATTTAGGGTCAACTGCCACTTTTTGCACCATTCAGATATTTTTTCTAAATCGTTTTGCAGTTTGTTTTGATCTTCTGATGACTTTATTGGTCGATAAACGACAGCGTCATCTGCTAACAACCGAAGACGGCTGCTCAGATTGTCTCCCAAATCGTTTATATAGATAATGAACAGCAAAGGGCCAATAACACTACCTTGGGGAACGCCTGAAATCACTTCTGTTTTACTCGATAACTTTCCGTTAATACTACGAACTGTGACCTCTCTGACAGGAAATCGCAAATTCAGTCACATAATTGAGACGATATTCCATAAGCATGCAATTTTACTACGAGCCGCTTGTATGGTACAGTGTCAAAAGCCTTCCGAAAATCGCCGGCCGTGTGGCCGTGCGGTTCTAGGCGCTTCAGTCTGGAACCGCGTGACCGCTACGGCCGCAGGTTCGGATCCTGCCTCGGGCATGGATGTGTGTGATGTCATTAGGTTTAAGTAGTTCTAAGTTCTAGGGGACTGATGACCACAGATGTTAAGTCCCATAGTGCTCAGAGCCATTTGAACCAAGCCTTCCGAAAGTGCAAGAATACGGAATCGATCTGAAATTCCTTGTCAATAACACTCAGCACTTCATGTGAATAAAGAGCTAGTTGTGTTTCACAGGGACGATGTTTTCTAAACCCATGTTGACTGTGTGTCAATAGACCGTTTTCTTCGAGGTAATTCATAATATATTCATAATATATGTTCTAAAATCCTGCTGCATATCGGCGTTAACGATATGGGCCTGTAATCTAGTGGATTACTCCTACTGCCTTTCTTGAATATTGGTGTGACCTGTGCAACTTTCCAGTCTTTGGGTACGGATCTTTCGTTGAGCGAACGGTTGTGTGTGATTGTTAAGTATGGAGCTAATGCATCAGCATACTCCGAAAGGAACCTAATTGGTATACAGTCTGGACCAGAAGACTTGCTTTTATTAAATGATTTGAGTTGCTTCACTACTCCGAGGATATTCACCTCTACTTTATTCATGTTGGCAGCTGTTCTCGATTCGAATTCTGGAATATTTACTTCGCCTCCTTTTGTGAAGGCATTTCGGAAGGCTGTGTTTTACTCTGCTTTGGCAGCACTGTCTTCGATAGTATCTCCATTGTTATCGCAGTTAATGGACTTCCTGCGTATTCCCCTCCAAGTGGCCTTCAGCAGTTCTGTCTACGCAGTGTAGTGAGGAAACTTGCCACCTCCGATCACTCTTAGGCCAATTCACCCACTCCCTCGCCAGTCTTCCCACCAACACTCGTCGCCTACAACCATCCATGTTTGGCCGGCCGGTGTGGCCGTGCGGTTCTAAGCGCGCCAGTTTGGAACCGCGTGACCGCTACGGTCGCAGGTTCGAATCCTGCCTCGGGCATGGATGTGTGTGATGTCCTTAGGTTAGTTAGGTTTAAGTAGTTCTAAGTTCTAGGGGACTGATGACCTCAGTAGTTAAGTCCCATAGTGCTCAAAGCCATTTTGAGCCATCCATGTTTGGCCGACGCCCGTATTCACAAATGTGTGATATCGATTTTAGCACACCCGGTTTCCAAAAAAAAAAAAAAAAAAAAAAAAGAGGTAAGACTACATAAAGTGAACAAGGCACAGGACCCAGACGGAATTCTTGTTAGATTTTACATCGATTACGTCACAGAATTAGCTCCTTTTCTAGCTCATACCTATCGAGAATCGCTTGTGCAGTTAATAGTCCTGTGTGATTAGGAAAGAACACAGGTCATTCCTACATAGAAAGGGGGTAATAGATCAGACGCGAAGAACTACAGACCATATCATGAACACACAAATTATGACGTTTTTGGAGAAAACAGCCGGCCGCGGTGGTCTAGCGGTTCTGGCGCTGCAGTCCGGAACCGCGGGACTGCTACGGTCGCAGGTTCGAATCCTGCCTCGGGCATGGGTGTGTGTGATGACCTTAGGTTAGTTAGGTTTAAGTAGTTCTAAGTTCTAGGGGACTTATGACCTAAGATGTTGAGTCCCATAGTGCTCAGAGCCATTTTTTTGGAGAAAACAAGTTTCTCTCAAAGAATCAACAAATATTCATAAAAAACCACTTGTGCGAAACACTCACTTCACTCCGTCGTCAGGCCACGAGTGGCCTACCGGGACCGACCGACCGCCGTGTCATACTCAATGGAAGATGCGGATAGGAGGGGCGTGCGATCAGCACACCGCTCTCCCGGTCGTAAGATGGTATTCTTGACCGAAGCCGCTACTATTCGGTCGAGTAGCTCCTGAAGTTGCATCAGGAGGCTGACTGCACCCCGAAAAATGGCAACAGCGCATGGCGGCCTGGATGGTCACCCATCCAAGTGCCGACCACACCCGACAGCGCTTAACTTCGGTGATTGCACTGGAACCAGTGTACCCAGTGCGGCAACGCCGCTGCACTGTGTAAAAGACAGCTTACTTTATTCAGGTACTGAGGTACAAAAGTCATGGGATACCTCGTAATATCGTGTCAGACTTAATTTTGCCCAGCGTAGTGCAGCAACTCCACATGGACTGGACAAGTCGTTGGAAGTCCCCTGCAGAAATACTGAGCCATGCTGCCTGCTGCCTGTGTAGCTGTCCATAACTACGAAAGTATTGCCGGTGCAGTATTTTGTGCACCAACTAACCTCTCCATTATGTCTCATAAACGTTCTATGGAATTCGTGTCGGGCGATGTGGGTGGCCACATTGTTCGCTCCAATTGCCCAGACTGTTCTTGAAACTAATCGCGAACAGTTGTGGCCTGGGCCGGCCGCGGTCGTCGAGCGGCTCTGGGCCCTTCAGTCCGGGACCGCGCGACTGCTACGGTCGCAGGTTCGAATCCTGCCTCGGGCATGGATGTGTGACGTCCTTAGGTTAGTTGGGATTAAGTAGTTCTACGTTCTAGGGGACTGATGACCTCAGATGTTAAGTCCCATAGTGCTCAGAGCCATTTTTTTGCAACTGAAGAATTTTGAACCTCTAAATTGCGTTATTTTATTTACAATAGTATCTTCATGTTATGGATTAATGTTTCGACTGCGTCCCTGGTATCCATCTCTTTACTTCTTCTATTTTGTACAGAGTATCCAGATAGTCTTCAATTTTCAATGAGAGGCCTTTTCCTGTAATTTGTGTTGATGCTGCTGATTTGCTGTATTTCTCTATCCTGTAACAAACCATGAGGTCTTTAAATCATACATTGAATTTTTTTTCAAGTCGAGAGTATGTAAAATTTATTTGCACTGGCTACAGGTGGGTTTGCAGATGGTGAATATTTCCAGATGGGTACGTGTGAATTTTATATTATCAACAAGTATTGTACTAAGGTTGTTAGAGGTGCAGAAATTTATTCTAGCATTTCTGTTTTGGAATGGCCTAGTTAATCTATTAGGCCTTAAACCAAGGTATGGCATTTTTCAAAATTAGGCTGTTCGAGTACTGTCAGGTGTGAATGTAGTTTGCTTTTGTTTATTCAGCGTATTTCTTGTGTGTTGTGGCACTGTATTAATCTGCCAAGGTTCTAATTTCTAAAAGGACGACCTTCTGCGCGAATATCACCCACAACCAAAACTAATAATCAGCTTCCGAACTACACCTGTGGCCACTGAATGACTTCGACCGAACTTTTCTGCTTTGACTAGACATCCAGGGAAATAACCAAGGCATTTTCTGGTTCCTCACCTATCATCCGAGTGTCACATCAAATTCCTAGATCTACGTCTATATTCCGCAAGTCGTCTTACAGAAATTGGCGGAGGGTATTTAATCGACTTTATTGTGTAAGTCGGGAAATGATTCTTGGGAAGAACAGCTGTAGTCTAACCTCAGTGTGTGCTTGAGTCTGTTATCATAATTTCGTGAAAGAAATGTACGTTGAAGTAATATGTTGCTAGGTATTTTCTGGAACGTACTCAATTGGAATTTTAACGGTGAACATTTGAGTAATGCACTGTGCTGCTGTTGTTTCGTATGACACTGAAGCTCGATCAGCATCTCAGTGACACTCTCGTGCATATTAAACAAAGCCATGTGAAATGCACTGGAGCAGCAATATTGGCCGGCCGCTGTGGCCGAGCGATTCTAGGCGCTTCAGTCCGGAACCGCGCTGGTGCTACGGTCGCAGGTTCGAATCCTGCCTCAGGCATGGATGTGTGTGATGTCCTTGGGTTAGTTAGGTTTAAGTAGTTCTAGTCTAGGAGACTGATGACCTCAGATGTTTAAGTCCCATAGTGTTTAGAGCCATTTGAATTTTTTTTTTTTTTTTTTTTTTTGAGCAACATTGACGGATGTTGAAAAGAGGGCACTGTCGAAAAACAAATGAACAATGGAAATGGAAAACGTTGTACGTGCGAAATCTGAAATTTGTCAGGTGAATGACAAAAAAAAGAAACAATGTAACCGTATTTGCACATATTGTATCCAAATAATTGAGAAAATATTGTGATACCACAGAAATCTGTGGCTCACCGGAAAAAGTAATGCTTTACTAAGAACATTCTAACAGGGAACTCATTGAGTGAGAGGTCGTAAAAGGCCAATGACGTATACGGTATTCGATGCCCCATATATTGTCTACCATGCAACTACAATATTGGCAGCTAATTGCAACAGAGGGCTGGACTGGAGGTATCCAATCGTGAGCACAGCATGAAGTTACGGAGCGTAGTTGAACTCCTCAGTCAGTAAGTAACTCACAACAGTGCTGCAGTGCTAGCGGTGTTGATACAAAGCAGAGAAATGGCACCAATAAACAAAGCAAACACTGCATTTTATTTATAACAAAAGTTTCCGATGTCAGCGTTTCTTCGGAAAGGAATCCAAGCGATTTCGCAGAGTTAGAAGGTTCAAATGGTTCAAATCGCTCTAAGCACTACGGGACTTAACATCTGGCGTCATCAGTCCCCTAGACTTAGAACTACTTAAGCCTAACTAACCTAAGGACACCACACACATCCATGCCCGAGGCAGGATGCGAACCTGCGACCGTAGCAGCAGCGCGGTCCCGGACTGAAGTGCCTAGAACCGCTCGGTCATAACGGCCGGCAGTTAGAAGTAAATGGCGCATGAAATATTAGCGTTTTTGGAAGATGAGTCAGTGAAATGTATGGTGTCCTATACGCTCGACTGTGTGGAAAATGTACAGGAGGAATACAATGATGATTACATGTGCTGAACGAGTGGAAACGATATTGAAACAGGGTCGAGCCATGTAGTTCATCATCCTAGTCGGACAGGAAGCCACAAATCCCGTCTCCAGTTAAACGTAGTAAAGGACAATCGTTGTACAAGGAGCGGGTACTAAACATAATTACGTACGTGGAAGATCATCCGCATCATAGTGAAAAGCATTTATGAACAGATTTCGAATAAATCCGCAGCAATATGATCGCATGTGCTTAAAGAAAACGACGGATATTCAAGGGAGGACGAGGCACACTCGTTACAAAAACTGGAGTTTCCTCGTTTCAAGGATGCTCGATACAATTTAAAGGATGTGAATGATAGTAACCGACGACGTTACGCACACGACGTAGATTACAGTGATTTCAAAGGAGGCAGTGGATGATTGCAGAACTTGGAACAGTGCTACAGAACTGGAAGACGTAAGATAACGAAATTTCAAACAATGCGTTAACTTGACGATGTACAGCAAAATGCAGAATCGACCACAAAATTCAGTAAGAGATTTGATTTTAAATCCGCCCAGTCGAGATTTGAAGAGGAAATGTACATGAAATGAACCCTGGAAATTAGAGGTATCAACAGAGTTTAATCATGATCAAGTAACATCAACGACTTAACGCATTCGTATAAATTATGCCGACTGTTAATCTGGATTGTAAATCGTCTGGAAAGTTATTTATTCTGCTGCGAAAAGTTGGAAGTGCTCTGCCCCCTACGATTCTTTCTCTTGTGCGTGATCTTGCAATGGCGGTAGGGAATATTTACGTCACAGTATGCAAGAGTGGGAAATTGGGCGTAAGACAACTACAGCTGTGGCATAAGTACACATCCCACAGAAGGTTTATCTCTGCACCTTCCGGACACTCATGTTGCGTCGCTTTCCTGATGCGTACATAATTGTTAACACAACACTTTGAAATGAGCCTTACTAAACATTGAACTTTCTACCTCGCACTCAAGGGGTCCCTTGTAAGAGCCATAGCAGGAAACTGGCTGGTTCTAAGTGCCCACACGAAAGTTCTTGCAAGTTGATTCTTGCAAAGAAGGAAACAGCACCCAGCCACTGTTAATAAAACCATTTAGTTATAAAAGTAGCGTCGTTACTAGTTTCAAACCGACACGTTCATCTGCAGAAAGCTATTCGTATTTATATTACATTTGTTGTTTTCACAGGAGTTGTTGGCTGTTCCTTCCACCAACTAACGTAAAAAACATAAAATGTAATATAAACACGAACACCCGTCTGAAGATGAACGTGTCGGTCCGAAAGTAGTAACAACGCCAATTCTGTAAATAAGTGGTATTATTAACGGTGACTGGTTGGTGGTTTCTTCTTTGAAAAGAATCAGCTTGTTTTTTGTACACAGCCACGGTCTCAAAAATGTCTGTTTTCAACAAATCAGCAGTTTTTGTTCAAAGTGCCATTAATAACGTGGAACCAAGTTTTATTTGTGAAAATGAAAGTACAGAAATACCGGAGTGATGTTTTAACAGTAGTCAAAAACAACCACTTCCCGTGTTTTTTAAATGTAGAAACTACAGAGGGAAGCACAGCTTGTCACACGATGCGCCGTCTACTAACGCATGTTTGAAGGTTCGGCACCTATATCAAGTCTAGGCACCTAGATCAAGTCTAGGGGCGTGCAACAGAGTACCAAGGACACTGTAGTACCGGAAACGTCTTTTGTGGAAAAATGGCAATTAAAACATTTTCTATATATGTGGTGGCTGTTCTTTCAGACATGTCCAAAAGAACAGACACCATTTTGATCCAGCAGCTACTATCAATTAAGCCATAAAGGAATTACAGATATTGGCTACGAGTGGGCGTTGATTTAAATCAATGTGGAAGGTTGAAAACTGGTGCCAGACTGTGACTCGAACCCAGGTCTCCTGCCTCCTAGACAGATCCACTGACCACTGCACCATCCGGACACAGTTAATCGCAATAGCATGCCCCTCGTCAGACCCAAATTCTCAATCTATCTCAGACATGTCGGAAAGAACTGACACTACATAAATACATTATGTGATCCAAAAGTAACCGGACACCCCAAAAACGTACGTTTTTCGTATTAGGTGCATTTTGCTGCCACCTACTACCAGGTACTCCATATCAGTGACCTCAGTAGTCATCAGACATCGAGAGAGAGCAGAATGGGGCGCTCTGCGGAACTCACGGACTTCGAACGTGGTCAGGCGATTGGGTGTCACTTGTGTCATACGTCTGTACGCGAGATTTCCACACCCCTAAGCATCCCTAGGTCCACTGTTTCCGATGTGATTGCGAAGTGGAAATGTGAAGGGACACGTACAGCACAAAACCGTAAAGGTCGACCTCGTCTGTTGACTTACAGAGACCGCCGACAGTTGAAGAGGAGCCCGCATCTCGTGGTCGTGCGGTAGCGTTCTCGCTTCCCACGCCCGGGTTCCCGGGTTCGATTCCCGGTGGGGTCAGGGATTTTCTCTGCCTCGTGATGGCTGGGTGTTGTGTGATGTCCTTAGGTTAGTTAGGTTTAAGTAGTTCTAAGTTCTAGGGGACTGATGACCATAGCTGTTAAGTCCCATAGTGCTCAGAGCCATTTTTTAGTTGAAGAGGGTCATAATATGTAACAGGCAGACATCTATCCAGACCATCACACAGGAATTCCAAACTGCATCAGCATCCGCTGCAAATACTACGACAGTTAGGCGGGAGCCGGCCTTTGGTGGCCGAGCGGTTCCAGGCGCTTTTAAAAAAAAAAAAAAAAAAAAAAAAAAAAAAAAAAAAAGGCTGTGAGCACTATGGGACTTAACATCTGTGGTCATCAGTCCCCTAGAACTTAGAACTACTTAAACCTAACTAACCTAAGGGCAGCACACACATCCATGCCCGAGGCAGGATTCGAACCTAGGCGCTTCAGTCTGGAACCGCGCGACCGCTACGGTCGCAGTTTCGAATCCTGTCTCGGGCATGGATGTGTGTGATGTCCTTAGGTTAGTTAGGTTTAAGTAGTTCTAAGATCTAGGGGACTGAAGACCTGAGATGTTAAGTCCCATAGTGCTCAGAGCCATTTGAACCAGTTAGGCGGGAGGTGAGAAAACTTCGATTTCATGGTTGAGCGGCTGCTCATAAGCCACACATTACGCCGCTAAATGCCAAACGACGCCTCGCTTGGTGTAGGGAGCGTAGACATTGGACGATTGAACAGTGGAAAAACGTTGTATGGAGTGACGAATCACGGTACACAATGTGGCGATCCAATGACAGGGTGTGGGTATAGCGAATGCTCGATGAACGGCATCTGCCAGCGTGTGTAGTGCCAACAGTAAAATTCTGAGGCGGTGGTGTTATGGTGTGGTCGTGTTTTGCATGGAGAGGGCTTATACCCTTGTTGTTTTGTGTGGAACTATCACACCACAGGCCTGCATTGACGTTTTAAGCGCCTTCTTGCTTCCCACCGTTGAAGAGCAATTCGGGGATGGCGACTGCATCTTTCAACACGGTCGAGCACCTGTTCATAATGCACAGCCTGTGGCGGAGTGGTTACACGACAATAACATCCCTGTAATGGACTGGCCTGCACAGAGTCCTGACCTGAATCCTGCAGAATACCTTTGGGATGTTTTGGAACACCAACTTCGTTCCAGTCCTCACCGACCGACTTCTATATCTCTCCACAGTGCAGCACTCCGTGAAGAATGGGTTGCCTTTCCCCGAGAAACCTTCCAGCACCCGACTGAATGTATGCCTGCGAGAGTGGAAGCTTTCATCAAGGCTACGGGTGGGTCAACACCATATTGCATTCCAGCATTATCGATGGAGGGCGCCACGCAGTCTTAAGTCATTTTCAGCCATGTGTCCGGATACTTTTGATCACATAGTGTACAAGTAACGCGAGGACGGACAATGATCTCTTCAGTGCGAATGGACACCAGGTTCTAACTCTTAGAGGAATCGGTGAAATGACGCGAGCAATGAGGATAATACGCATGGGGCACTACATTCGTAGTGGGTGGATAGACTGCGAATTTGGATCTGATATGAGCCGTGCCTGGGTAGTACGTGCAGTTGCGATCACCAGTGTCCGGATAGCGTAGTGGTGAGAGCATCTGCCTAGGGGGGCACAAATTTTCAACCTTTCCTCACTGATTTAAATCAATGCCCACTCGCAGCCAGTGTCAGTTATTCCTTTGTGTCTTAAAACATTTTCATTTTCGACACTTCAAATAGATAATGACATTCACGGGCCGAGAGCATGTACAGGATGCGCAGAAGATGCATCTCATCAAGCACGCCAAGCGAAGACTAACCGACTAAGAACAAAAATATTTGAATGGTCCCTGTGTGATCAGAAGCTGCATCGCAGTATTAATGATTCAGTGTGAAGTGGGATTCTCTGACAAGGGAACCTCCCCAACGCACCCCCCTCAGATTTAGTTATAAGTTAGCACAGTGGATAGGCCTTGAAAAACTGAACACAGATCAGTCGAGAAAACAGGAAGAAGTTGTGTGGAACTATGAAAAAAATAAGCAAAATATGCAAACTGAGTAGTCCATGCGCAAGATAAGCAAAATCTAGGATAATCTGAGTACACGAGCGCCGTGGTCCCGTGGTTAGAGTGAGCAACTGCGGAATGTGGGGTCCTTGGTTCAAGTCTTCCCTTGAGTGGAGATTTTACTTTCTTTATTTTCGCAAAGTTATGATCTGTCCGTTCGTTCACTGACGTCTCTGTTCACTGTAATAAGTTTAGTGTCTGTGGTTTGCGACCGCACCGCAAAACCGTGCGATTAGTAGACGAAAGGACGTGCCTATCCAATGGAAACCGAAAACATTTGATCGCAGGGTCATAGGTCAACCGATTCCTCCACAGGAAAACACGTCTGATATATTCTATACGACACTGGTGACGGCATGTGCGTCACATGACAGGAATATGTTGCCGACCCACCTAACATGTACACTTGGTGAATGGGTAAAAAGATTCTTCTACCTTGCCAGATTTAGGTTTCCTTGTGGATGTGATAATCACTTCCAAAAAAAGTGATGAAAACGTAAGACTTTGCCACATAAACTGAAAATAAAAAATTAAACTTTTCACTCCAGGGAAGACTTGAACCAAGGACCTCTCGCTCCGCAGCTGCTCACGCTAACCCCGATACCACGGCGCTCCTTCGTTCTCACTTTCCTTGGTGTTGCCTATCTTGCACATGGACTATTCAGTTTGTATATTTTGCTTATTTTTTTCATAGTTCCATACAACTTCTTCCTGTTTTCTAGATTGATCTGTGTTCAGTTTTTCAAGGCCTATCCACTGTACCAACTTAAAACTAAATCTGAGGGGGGTGCGATGGGGAGGTTCCCTTGTGAGAACAATGAAAGCCCGCGACGTTGCAGGGGGCTCTCGGAAGGCGACCGGGCGGCAGCCAGCAGGCGGCAGGACACTTTATATTGGCCCCGCGGGCAACTTCGGTGGCTGGGCGCAGGAAAAACGTGTCTGCGCAGACACGTGTCGGTCGCCGTGGGTGGCACAGCGACGCAGATGCGTGCAGGCGCACGCACATGCACCGACTCGAGCCACCGTGCTCAACGAGCCCGCTGCGGGAACGCCGAACTTGCAGTCACTGCCGGCGGACGCTTACTGCTACACTTTCCCGCCACCAGTGGATGAGAGCGCATCTCTTGCGTGCTACCTGCCCGGTATAAACAGATACGACGTAGCGCAGCGTTTTACTCCGTTCACTGTAGGCTTAACATCCAAATCAATATTGTTCTTGTGTGTTGTTACATCATTCTATTCTCCTTCCCGCGGAACATAAGGCGACTGTTGTCGAGTACAGTGAAGTATAGTGTTACCGTATTACCCGTTTTTACTGGGGACCAACTGCTTTTCGAAACCCTTCCCTGACGCCCCATTCAGTTTCGGAATTTTCTGCAAAACGACCAGTTTTTAGTATACAATAAAACATATTGTTTATTTATCACTCTAATTTATGTTGAATCTTCTGGTAACAGACATCCAGGATTTAATCTGACTTTTAGCAGTTGTTTTGCAAATGTATTTTGCTATGATATTTTTGCTCTCCAACGGGTCTTTGTTGAACTATGCTTTAAGTTTACAGTACCGCGTGTCTTTAATCTTTGTTTTCTCTTCGCTTTTGTGAAGAAGTTCAAAATGGTTCAAATAGCTCTGAGCACTATGGGACTTAACATCTATGGTCATCAGTCTCCTAGAACTTAGAGCTACTTAAACCTAACTAACCTAAGGACAGCATACAACACCCAGTCATCACGAGGCAGAGAAAATCCCTGACCCCCGGGAATCGAAACCGGGCGCGGGAAACGAGAACGCTACCGCACGACCACGAGCTGCGGACTGCGAAGAAGTGGTAAACAAGTTTCACAGTAAAGTTTTCAGCAAACCTATATATTCTGGAGACTGAACTGACTAGTGTATTATAAATAGACCTCGGATTTTAGGCAAAACCCTGTTTTGTTCCTCATTAAATAACGATAATGAAAGTTGTACGTACACGAATTACACCAAATTATGATCGTAAACGTTAGTTCTATGGCACCTAAAAATACCTAATTTCAGGTTACTACC
This sequence comes from Schistocerca cancellata, assembly GCF_023864275.1. Classification (NCBI taxonomy): domain Eukaryota; kingdom Metazoa; phylum Arthropoda; class Insecta; order Orthoptera; family Acrididae; genus Schistocerca; species Schistocerca cancellata. Next base: position 800,266,414 of record NC_064629.1, read on the forward strand.
TGATTGTACCTAAACTTTAAAAAATCCAAGTAAATAAAATTTTCCATGTCTAACATTCTCTCATGGTCTTCCCAGCTAAGAATTACCCAAGCATTTTATCGAAAACTGTAATTTTATAGTACCTAAAATGCCTAATTTCATGTCAGAACCTGATTGTATCTCATTTTTTAAAATCCTAAAAATACCTAATTTCATGTTAGAACCTGACTGTATCTAGTTTTTAAAAATCCAGTGAAATGAAATTTGTATGACTAAAACTACTCTTCTGGTCTGCGCGGCCACTTCAAAAACAGTAACTGAATGATACTGGTTTGTTTGCCGTGCGTGAACGCCAATCGTGAGTCAGACTACGGCAGCATTCGCCAGGCTGTTCCAGCCCGCCCTGCTCAGCAGAGCCTTGTCGCTCGCTGTGAACCGTCAAATGGGCCGGCAGGGCACGGAGGAGCCTGGTGGCCTGCCTCCGGCGCCTTCCTGCCCTATCGGAACAGCCTGTTTAAACACTTACACTGTCTTCATTCAGTTGATCAGCGTGCTACTCTGATGTGATGAAATATTCACAGCGACACTGTATTTGTGGAAAGTCAAGCATCATCTCTGATTCGTCAGTGGTTACAAGAATTTCCTGGTTTCTCTACAGACGGAAGAGTTATTCACTGCAATGTGTGCAACAAAGACGTAAATAAAATGTTATCCTTTTCTCTACTAGGCCCACTCAGAGAACAGTGATGATACTGTTTTTCCCGGGTTAACTTGGACCAGACACATGCGAATGCAAAAATATTGTTTCTAAACCCTTAACGCAGATTAATGTTTCTAAGTAGATCTCGTACGTAAATTCTGCCGCAAAGTATTTCTCATTTCTTTTTGTTTTTTCGTACGTTCTGAACAGAGGTCGCATTTAAGACAGAATGTCGCAGGGGTTAAACACCAGGCAAATTTTAAAAATAAATCAAACTTGAAACAAACGTTTGTAACTAAACCAAAAGCAACAAACAAAAACGAATTTCATCTTGACCTGTGTCGAGCCATTGTTGCAGCAAACGTACTATTCAATGCAGTTGAAAATAACCAGTCCGTAAGTTTTGTAGAGACGTACTGTCATCATTCCATTAGTATCCACACTGAGAAAGATATATTTAGATACTTTATATGAAAATACATTGAACAGGATAAGGGAAGATTGATAGAAGAGGTGACAGAAAAAAATCAGCTTGGTCCCAGTATGGTATGAAGTTTGGTGAGGAACTAAAGACAGTGTTGTAAAAAAAAAAAAAAAAAAAAAAAAAAAAAGGACTGCTCACCCGCTGCACAGTGGCTGACATCTTATCAGGTAAATCAAGAGAACATGAGTGTGCGGTCCCATTGCGCCTAAAACTGTCATTTAAATATGCTCCTGGACATCTGTTGACGTGGAACGCTCATTCTCGGCTTATAAGATGCTATTAACAGACAAGAGACGCAGTTTCTCAATGGAAAATCTGCAGAAAGTGTATGTTATTTACTGTGACTGTGATTATGCACATGGACAATAATATAAGATTGATTTTTGTCGATCTATTTACCTTTCTAGACAATAAAATATCAGATTTTGGTCACCTATTTTCTTATTTTTATAACTTATTTTTGTAATCGATAGAACCTATTTTATGTACTTAATTTAAGACTTTTAGTACCTAAAAGTCGGAGGTCTTATTGTAAGATATCCGGTACATCGTTATAGGAATCAGGATGCCAAAAGATAAGTGCACGTTTAAAGTTTCATTTTCTGCGCCAGGGTCGAACAGACACAGAAGCAGAATGCACACTATGCAAGTGGGTAATTTATTTTTATAATCGTATTGTTAGCCGCACGGGATTAGCCGAGCGGTCTTAGGCGCTGCGGTCATGGACTGTGCGGCTGGTCCCGGCGGAGGTTCGAGTCCTTCCTCGGGTGTGGGTGTGTGTGTGTGTTTGTCCTTAGGATAGTTTAAGTTAAGTAGTGTGTAAGCTTAGGGACTGATGACCTTAGCAGTTAAGTCCCATAAGATTTCACACACATTTGAACATTTCGTATTGTTACTTACTTGTCTATTCGATTATATAAAACGTATATTATCGAGCAAAAGTAATACATGTTATTTGGTCTTATCTGTGCCAAAGTGCAGTGCCAGGCCTCCTCACACAGCATTCTTCTATCGCTCTGTACAAACCAAACGTCTATATTTTGTAATAGAGGCAATCAAACCTATATTTAGGACAGTGGAAATTAAAATGTGCTGTGGTACCTCTCCTGCGTCCAGTTGGCGGTTTGACATCCTTGTGCGATTATTTGCGATTATCTGCGACCGGGAGAATAAGAACTCTTCAGCAAATTTGCACTCTTTATTGCTTATTAGTTAATAACTTCCTCTTTTTTGTGACATAAAATTAAATATAGGAAACATAAAAGCAGGAAGACAAGAGACAAGCAGGACAGTACACATTTCTTCACTCCTTAGGTCCCAGCATTTTTTTCTTTCTTATCCCGCTACAGCTTTACGCGGCATGCTTTCCTTCCTGCGAAAGAATCTATTACCTCATCAAAGTTCGTCACACGTTGTGCTACATGAAAAATCACAATGTTGTTTTTATTTATTTACTCGTCAAGTTCCGTAGGACGAAATTGAGGAGCAAATCTCCAAGGTCATGGAACGTGTCAGTACATGAAATTACAACATAAAAGTAATAACAGATAAAAATAAATGTTCATGAACCTGAAAAAGTCAGTGCATAAGTTTAAGTAAACGCAATCAACAATAAAATAAGAATCAGCTTAATTTTTCAAGGAACTCCTCGACGGAATAGAAGGCGTGACCCATGCGGAAACGGTTCAGTTTCGATTTGAAAGCGCTTGGATTACTGCTAAGGTTTTTGAATTCGAGTGGTAGCTTATTGAAAATGAATGCAGCAGTATACTGCACACCTTTTTGCACAAGAGTTAAGGAAGTCCGATGCAAATGCAGAATTGATCTCTGCCGAGTATTAACCGAGTGAAAGCTGCTTATTCTTGGGAATTAGCTAATATTGTTAACAAGAAATGACAGTAAGGAATATATATATTGAGACGCCAATGTCAAAATACCCAGGCTCGTGAAGAGGGGTCGACAAGAGTTTCGTGAACTTACACCACTTATTGCCCGAACTGCCCGTTTCTGAGCCAAAAATATCCTTTTAGAATGGGAAGAGTTACCCCAAAATATAATACCATACGACATAAGCGAATGAAAATAAGCAAAGTAGACTAATTTTCTTGTCGAACGATCATTCACTTCTGATACCGTTCGAATAGCAAAAAAATGGTTCAAATGGCTCTGAGCACTATGGGACTCAACTGCTGAGGTCATTAGTCCCCTTTCTTTTTTTTTTTTGCATTTTTGTTCGTTGTTGATCGTTGTGTTTGGTCGTTGCGGACGTCACATGACATCCATTCAAGTGCGTTTTGTTGATCCTTTCACTCAGTTTTTTTTTATTACAGAGGCCAACCGGCTCTCTGACCGAACACGCTGAGCTACCGTGCCGGCACCTAACTAACCTAAGGACATCACGAACATCCATGCCCGAGGCAGGATTCGAACCTGCGACCGTAGCGGTCTTGCGGTTCCAGACTGCAGCGCCTTTAACCGCACGGCCACTTCGGCCGGCTTCGAATAGCAAAAATGGCAGTATTAAGTCTTTGAACAAGATCCTGAACGTGGGCTTTCCATGACAGCCCTGATCTACCAATAAAATCTTCAGCATTCTTATGCAGCACGACAATTCAAAAGCGCCTGCATCTCATACATGTTTCACTTCTGTACATGGCTAAATTCCAGACAATTACTTTCAGTTAGGATTTCCTATCGCTTAAAATTATATTATACGTTAAAAGTCAGTAAAGGTCTTCTTGGCATTGGCAGTCACCTTTGCTTCTACTATTGTCAGTTTCTTTTTCATATAATGGGTGGTTGTATTTAAACTTTCCCTATGTAACGCGTTATAACACGTTGTCTAATATTGAAAAAGCTGTTCATACAAATAGTACCCAAGACTGGTGTGGTTTCTCGATCTGATTACGTCTATTTTGTCACTGTCTGCCAGATAAAACGAAATAGGCCTTTCTAAAATTGCAGCAATTCTAACAAACCCCAAATAAGCGAAACTATTTTGGCACAAATGGTCATTTTTATATACCTCACATATATATATATATATATATATATATATATATATATATATATATATATATATATATATATATATGACAACATGATTCACGAAGTCACAATATCAAATGTCTATTAGGCCTACTACGAGCAAAAAGTTTTATCTTAGGAAATAGTTTTACATTTCATCCATATGCTCGAGTTTCTCAAGCATGAGATCGAGAAGTAGTAGTAGCACAAAAATTTTATTTAGATTTGGAATTGTGATATTCTTCCATATAATGTGTGTGACGTCTCCGTTTCTTCTCCTTCTTCGTTCTAACAAACAATTTTGTCATCACTTATTCTGTAACTATTCCTGCCATTGTCGAAACTTAGTCTCTGGTTAACATCGCTAACCCTGCCTGAACCACCGGTTCAGTTATACCGCGTTTATTCTCCGGTTAGGAGTTAGTACGTGTTCGTACAACACGTTTTCCGCGCTGTTCGGAGAATGGAACTTACGCGGATGCTAACCAGGGACAGTACAACTGGGCCTTAGTAGTGTAGCGATCTGGCAAAATTTTCTGGCAAAATTTCATTTTCTTCGACATACGGAGAAGATTATACGCCTTACGTGTTATTCGTGTTAGTCGTTTATTTCCACTCTGGTAGTTCAAATGGTTCAAATGGCTCTGAGAACTATGGGACTCAACTGGTTCAAAAATCGTTCAAATGGCTCTGACCACTATGCGACTTAACTTCTGAGGCCATCAGTCACCTAGAACTTAGAACTAATTAAACCTAACTAACCTAAGGACATCACACACATCCATGCCCGAGGCAGGATTCGAACCTGCGACCGTAGCGGTCACGCGGTTCCAGACTGTAGCGCCTAGAACCGCAAGGCCACTCCGGCCGGCACTGGTAGTCTGAATCTATGGATTTTGCTAATAATTATAACAACGCTTATCATTCGCTCACCCAGTCCACCACGTAAACAAACAGCGATTGGTATTCACCCGTTCTGGTTTATTCAGCTCAGTTCGTATAGCCCTGTCCCTTTTTGTCTGCGGGAAAATTCTTTATTTCTAGATGCGACCGGGATTCCCTTGGCAGAGATATCACGGACACTATGCATGCATTCAAAAATCAACTTGTGATTCGTTCCGAAACCAACTTATAATGTGTTCAAAGCCTGCAGAGATGCGTTTCAAAACCATATGAACCATCTATAGACCAACGTGCGCTAGATGCTAAGCGCTTTGTGAGATAAGGTTTCGTTCTTCAAGAATATGAATTTGGCGTCCACTGAGATTCCCGCCCAGGGCAGATATCCCGGTTGCCCCCCCCCCCCTCCCCCTCCCTCCCTCGCTACATTCCTTTGGTCACACTATTTCTTAAAATAAACTATTGAGTAAAATGTTGTTCTGGGTGATAGCTCCAGTAACTCTACGCACAAAACAATGGGCAGCGGTCCGTACCTGGCGTTATAATTACGCGAAGGTCGCCGCTGTTTATAATAGTGAATAACTACACGGCGCAGCCGCCAGAGTGTAGGCAGCCGAGCGCGCGCACTGACAAATGAGGAATGCGTGACGCCTGCTGTGGTTGGTATGCCGCCGTCAAAGCGGGCAGCGGCCCTGCGCTCTGCGCCCTCCTCAAAATATAGCGCAGCTGCCGATCATTAGCCTACACCTCGCTTGGTCCTTCGTGCACACAGTCAGCTGGAGATAGTCGACAATAGAGATGGGCTAACTGAAACACGTAAATGTTTCGAAACAAATGAAACAGTACAATGTAATGTTTCGATACGGTGTTTCGAAACAGTGAAACTGTTTGTTTTGTAATCTAATAAACCTACACATTTTATCATCTTGAATGTCTACTGTATAAGTATGTCCATATAAACACAAATGAGGTGCGAGAGCGCTAATCATATCGCAGAAAGTATGAAACTATCACTTGGGCGTCTTGGCAGTTTCGTATTTCCTGCAGCAAATGTGCTGCTTTTGTGTCATGTGACTTTCATACTTTTCAATGGGCTGAGGAAAGCCTTAGCTGAAGACAGAAGAACCACCATGAACGGAACTGGAGGTGGGAGCAAACTGCAGAAACAACAGATATGCTACTGGGATTCCCACATTCCATTAGTATGGCTAATATACCCATCCTGATAATTTCCATGCACACAAGGGGAATCATTGTGGATAATAGACACAGTGACTATAGACTCACAAATAACGCCAAATAATTCGAATAAATAACAAAATATAACAGAAAAAAAATTTGTGTTTCAAGGTGTTTCGAACCGTTACTATGAATTTACGATGCTTCCCGTTCACCATTACACTATCAGTGATACGTCAAACAGATTGCTTGCAATTATACTTGCATCAAATTTATATACATGTCTAATAACTGTCACTCTACGCCTTTTTTATTTAAAATGTTGTAGTCTTACTTGCGTTTCTTAATATGATTACTGTACATGAACAGAGAAGCATATGTTATAAAAAAGTGTAATTTAACTGAATGATTTTCACATATTTACTATTTTGAATGCGAATAGTATGCGTTGTTTTATTGTTTGGTTAGTGTTTATAAAGCAGATGTTACGCCATTTCGGAATAGGACAGTCAGCTAGAAACGAAGCTTTATTTTCGGATATCTTGAGCTTCATGCTATTGCTTGTCAAAAGATTTCGACACTCTTGAAAGTGTTTCATGAAGTGGTATGTTGTGTTTCAGTACCTGTGCCGAGCCCAAATCTCGTCCGGCACAGAGCGGAATGAAACATCACTGTTTCGATACAATTAGTCCGTTCCAGGCACAGGTGGACTGAAACAGTCTTATTTTGAAACAACGATACTGTTTCTGTGTCTGGCTCGAGATCCGAGACAAGGGCGGAATGAAACACCACTGTTTCGAAACAGTGAACCATAGCCGTTCCGAAACACTGAAACAGTTCCAGGTATCGATACACTGTATCGAAACATAGAAACAGTGGCCAAGTCTAGTCGACAACGTTTTCATCTGAATGTAAGCTTAAAACTCATCGGTACTTGTTAAACGTGAGTCTGCTAACTACTCAGGAAGATAATTTAGGTAGCCATATGTTAAGAACCCTGCACTCGATAAGTCAGCTTAACAATGACGTAAGAAATTCGTCGTAACAGACTGCTCTTGGGAACATGAACAGGACATAAACAGCGAACAGGGATAAATTCAACGTGTAGCATATGAGAAACTGTTTTGTGTTACTTCTCGGGTTTCAAGGAACCGTGTGAGGTAAAGCCGCTTGGGCACAGAATTAGTAATTATATACACTGGATGACAAAAAAAGGGGAGCACCTCAAACAAGGGAGCTCGTACGGTAGTTTGTAGGGGGGCGGGAGGCTAGACTTGGGGGTTCGGAGTATTGTTAATATTTTGGAAGACGAATCGCTACTTCAAAGTGGCCGTAAAAAAGTTCCAGTTCTGGCGTTGTTAAACGTCTGCATAATACGGGCTTTTAAATTTTTGCCTTGGGCACCCTTGCCCAGAAAGGGTGGATAAAACGAAATGGAACTTCAGGGGGTTCAGAGGTTATGTGATATTAATTTAGTAATTACAAAACTGAGTCAAATTTATAATAACATAGCAAGATGGGCCTACTTACCAGTATGACGCTGCACCCGCGTTGACCTGGATATATGCACTGATTCTGTTGGGAACAGTGTCGCAAAGCCGTTGTATCCCGTACTGAGGCAAGCTGGCCACAGCCTTTGTAACGGGTCCTTGATAACCTGGATACTGCCACTAGGACGGAGTTGATGTCCGAGTTGATCTCTCACATGTTCTGACTGGGACAGATCTTGCAACTTACTGGTAATAACACGCAGATATTTCACAGAGGCACGTGCCAAATGTGGACAAGAATTGTCCTCCTGAAAAATGGCAACACGATATTGTCACATGAGAGGTAATAAACGAGGATGTAGGATGTCTCACTCCCAGACGCGATCTGAAATCTTACCCGAAGGTTCCTCACACCATGGCGCCAAGGGTAACACCACCGTGTCTCTCCAAAAATTGGAAGACTGGGACCTCTCCACAGGTCGCCGTCATACTTGCCGGTGATGGACACCCAGGTGAGAGCAGAATCGTGATCATCACTGAACAAAATGCGTCATTCGTCAGCAGTTCATGCTTCCCGGTTACAGCACCACTCTAAAAGAAGTCGTGTACGCCGTGGTGTTAAAAGGACGGAAGATTAGTGATTAAAGTTCCGTCAACATCGAGGTCATTCCAGACACCTGTGGTGTTAACGCCTGCCTACTCATATAGTACGGTAATTCCCTAGTGAGGTGGCTATTGCCAGTCTCCGACCAGTGGTAGGGGGTCCATCAATTGTTCTCGGATGGGAGATGCAGATGTGAGGAGGCTACAGTGTCGTTGGTACACAGTATGATGATCCTCCCTTGTGGTAGTCAGACGTGGTCGACAGCAATCTTGACTACGAGTATGCCTGCCCTCACGTACACATTTAGCCCAACAATTAGCCACTGTAGCATCCAAATGCCCCACAAATCTGGATATTGCACAATTCGACCAACCGGTCAAACGAGACTCACAATGAGGCCTGTTTCAAACAGGATCTGATAGCGTTATCTCTCACGAATATGTGGCATTTCTGTGTCATTCAAAGCGATTACTCAACATGTGGCGCAGTTCAAGCCCGTTATATATCCTACCAACCCTGGTAACAACACTACATTCCAACGACACTAATGCACTCTGGTGGCCATTCTACCAGTCACAGAGTATTGAAGCTATGGTGTACATGAGCCTGAAATTACATTGACGTTAGACCATACTGTGTCGGTACTTCACTTTTTTCAGGCTGTGTACATAATTTACATGATCAAATCTATCTGTTTTCGCACTGTACTAAAGAAGAAAACAAGCGGACGTCTTTTCAAAATCGGTCAAAGACAGAAGACTGTTCGAAGTGCCAGAAGGCTACCTGAAATTCTGCAGCGAGTACATGAATGTCTATACCACGAGTTTTCTATAAGATGTAATAAAAGATATGAATCTTTATAGTGCTGGTTGGGATATTAAAGATTCAAGTTAAGTGTTCAGAGACTTTCATTGTCACACTTAAAGTGATATTCACGTTATCTTTTGTATATGGTCTCACCGTGGTACAGCGTATTCGTCGAAATGTGTCACTGGTTGATCGGAGATTTGTTTCACATTTCAGGCTGGCTGGCTGGCTGGCTCTGAGCACTATGGGACTTAACATCTAAGGTCATCAGTCCCCTAGAACTTAGAACTACTTAAACCTAACTAACCTAAGGACATCACACACATCCATGCCCGAGGCAGGATTCGAACCTGCGACCGTAGCGGTCACGCGGTTCCAAACTGAAGCGCTTAGAACCGCACGGCCACACCGGCCGGCCACATTTCAGGGAAAGCAAGGCTATACGTCAACAAAGTTTCATGTTTTAGTAAACCTATGAAATGACTGACGATTATGTTGTTTTATATTTTTTTCAAATCAGTAAAAACAAGTTTTGAGTGCATTGGGCTGTATGTGCCGCTAGGAGAACCTGTTGTTTTGGGACTCAAATACAGGGTACATTTATGCTGTTTAGGTTGCTTTAAACGATATGTTTCAGGGTTTCCACCTGAGTTTCCGATTCCATTTTTGCGCACAAAACCTGAACAACTGACCTAGTCGTCTTCACTTTGCACTGAGAGCGTTGGTATTACGTGCACCTGCTGGCTAGATTTCGATAAGAGTGTAAGGCATTATTTGTGACGGGTCCCTATTTATAGACGAGTTCGCGCTACAAACCTCACTACAAACTGGAGTCGGCTACATAATACCACTCCACTCTAAAAAGACTTATGGCGTAGTGGCTGACGCCTGTAGCTGTTTTGGCAGATGTCGGAAGAGACTGTGACTTTGGTCTGATATTCACTTATTTCAGCTCTATTCCAACGTTAGCTAGAATACTTAATGCTCCTACACTGACACTGTTGCAGCCATAATGTTTCCAAATGGTTCAAATGGCTCTGGGCACTATGGGACTTAACATCTGAGGTCATCAGTCCCCTAGAACTTAGAACTACTTAAACCTAACTAACCTAAGGACATCACACACATCTATGGCCGAGGCAGGATTCGAACCTGCAACCGTTGCGTAATGTTTCCATCTTAACATCGCCCTCTGATTGTGATTATGTACGGTGGGCGTCCACATCCCAGTATATGAAAATCATAATGCAGTTTCGTTTTACAGTATGTTTACGCACTGTGTACAGTGTGACCTGCAACCAAAGATTGCCTAAGTTGACTGCACCGAGAAAACTGTAGTTACCGACGGATGCCATTTGACTTGTCTCGAAAGAACTACTCCTATCACCCACCGCGCTAAGAGTCTTGAGGCCCCTATAGACGAGCACCGGACAGAAGGCTACCGTGGGCTTTCCGTCTGTGGTGTTTCCGAACCTTTGCCGTACCGTGGGACTTCCGCCAAGCAGTTCTGCTCTTTGAGTTTTCTGGTCAGAGCCTCCTCCACCGCTAATTTTCACAGGTCGTTCACCAGCAGTGGAGTGTTGTCACCGTCACTCGGTATTGCCCTTGCCAACAGCCTTCGGTTCTACAGGGTGTTACGTCCGCAGCTCGTGGTCGTGCGGTAGCGTTCTCGCTTCCCAGGCCCGGGTTCCCGGGTTCGATTCCCGGCAGGGTCAGGGATTTTCTCTGCCTCGTGATGACTGGGTGTTGTGTGCTGTCCTTAGGTTAGTTAGGTTTAAGTAGTTCTAAGTTCTAGGGGACTGATGACCATAGATGTTAAGTCCCATAGTGCTCAGAGCCTACAGGGTGTTACAAAAAGGTACGGCCAAACTTTCAGAAACATTCCTCACACACAACGAAAGAAAATATGTTATGTGGACATGTGTCCGGAAACGCTTACTTTCCATGTTAGAGCTCATTTTATTACTTCTCTTCAAATCACATTAATCATGGAATGGAAACACACAGCAACAGAACGTGCCAGCGTGACTTCAAACACTCTGTTACAGGAAATGTTCAAAATGTCCTCCGTTAGCGAGGATACATGCATCCACCCTCCGTCGCATGGAATCCCTGATGCGCTGATGCAGCCCTGGAGAATGGCGTATTGTATCACAGCCGTCCACAATACGAGCACGAAGAGTCTCTACATTTGGTACCGGGATTGCGTAGACAAGAGTTTTCAAATGCCCCCATAAATGAAAGTCAAGAGGGTTGAGGTCAGGAGAGCGTGGAGGCCTTGGAATTGGTCCGCCTCTACCAATCCATCGGTCACCGAATCTGTTGTTGAGAAGCGTACGAACACTTCGACTGAAATGTGCAGGAGCTCCATCGTGCATAAACCACATGTTGTGTCGTACTTGTAAAGGCACATGTTCTAGCAGCACAGGTAGAGTATCCCGTATGAAATCATGATAACGTGCTCCATTGAGCGTAGGTGGAAGAACATGGGGCCCAATCAAGACATCACCAACAATGCCTGCCCAAACGTTCACAGAAAATCTGTGTTGATGACGTGGTTGCACAATTGCGTGCGGATTCTCATCAGCCCACACGTGTTGATTGTCAAAATTTACAATTTGTTCACGTTGCAATGAAGCCTCATCCGTAAAGAGAACATGAGCTCTAACATCGAAATTAAGCGTTTCCGGACACATGTCCACATAACATCTTTTCTCTATTTGTGTGTGAGGAATGTTTCCTGAAAGTTTGGCCGTACCTTTTTGTGACACCCTGTATATACAGTGAACAGTCAAAGAAACTTGTACACCTGCCTAATATCGTGTAGGGCTCCCGCGAGTGCGGAGAAGTCAAGAAACACGACGCGGCATGGACTCGACCGATGTCTGAAGTAGCGCTGGAGGGAACTGACACCATTAACCCTGCAGGGCTGTCCACAAATCCGTAAGAGTACGAAGGGGTGGAGATCTCTTCTCAACAGCACGTTGCAAGGCATCCCAGATATGCTCAATAATGTTCGTGTCTGGGGAGTCTGGTGGCCAGTGGAAGTGTTTAAACTCAGAAAAGTGTTCATAGAGCCACCCTGTAGCAATTCTGGACGTGTGATTTGTCGCATTGTCCTGCTGGAATTGCCCAACTCCGTCGGAATGCGCAATGGACATGAATCGATACAAGTGATCAGACAGGATGCTTACGTACGTGTCACCTGTCAGAGTCGTATCTAGGCGTATCAATATCACTCCAACTGCACACGCCCCACTCCGGGACAGAGCCTCCACCAGCTTGAACAGTCTCCTGCTGACATGGAGCGTCCGTGGATTCATGAGGTTGTCTCCATACCCGTCCGACCAGGTGACATGTTTCCAGTCGTCAACAGTCCAATGTCGGTGTTGTCGGGCCCAAGCGAGGAGTAACGCTGTGTGTCGTGTAATCAACAAGGTTAGGGATTTCTGCTCCGAAAGCCCGCATCGATGATGTTTCGCACGCTGACACTTGTTGATGCCCAGCATTGAAATCTGCAACAATTTACGGAAGGGTTGCATTTCTGTCACTTTGAACGATTCTCTTCAGTCGTCGTTGGTCTCGTTCTTGCTGGATCTTTTTCCGGTTCAGCGATGACGGAGTTTTGATGTTTTACCGGATTCCTGATATTCACGGTACACTCGTGAAATGGTCGTAAGGGAAAATCCCCACTTCATCGCTACCTCGGAGAAACACCACGTTCAGACTCACTTAAATCTTGCTAACCTGCCATTATAGCACCAGTAACCGATCTAACAACTGCGCGAAACACTTGTCTTATGTAGGCGTTGCCGACCGCAGCTTCGTATTCTGCCTGTTTACATATCTCTGTATTTCGATACGCGTGCCTTTACCAGTTTCTTTGGCGCTCCAGTGTAGTTCCGTAGGCCTAAACTACATGCGTTCTACAATGGGAAGCCGTGTCTGATCAAGGATGGTCACCTGTACCGGGAGCAAAGAAAATGTGATGAGTATATGAATTGATGTGCGTCAGTTCCGTTGAAGTAAGTGCCAAGGCCATTCAAAATTGCAAATGGCAGAATCATGGCTGAACAGTACCATTCTTGTCCACCAGCTAAAACACATGAGCAGATTAGGAGAAGAATGCATAAATGCAGGGAAACACTCCACGAAGAAAAGAAAGTGGCTGTTTTCCAAAGAGCAGTTTCAAGATATGAAGGATAAAGGTACTGCATTGTAGAAAGCAAGGAGGAAGCTACTGGTACGTCCCATGAACCTTGCACTAATTTGGAGATTCGTCCGAGCTAAGACTTTTGAAATTAACTGAAGGTAAAAGTTTTTTGAAATCTGACGATGGGTCTGTTCCTTACAGAAGAATCTTGGGGTTTGGTTGTGAAGTAGTGCAATAAGTCGTGTTTGAAAATGGAACTGTTATTATGGACGGGACATTTAACAGTTCTTCGAAACAGTTCAGAAAACTGTACACCAAACACGTTGACATCGTGTCTACAGAAGAAGAGATGAAGGTATATATTATTTTATGTGCTTTTCTCCCAGAGAAAAGCCAAAAAACAGATGAAATACCTTTTTCTGGATTGAAAAATAAGATGCCTGGGTGGTCACTGAAAACTTCAGTTGTAGACTGTGAAGAGGTCACAATTTAAATCTGGCATTGTGCAAGCTGTTGGTGGATGCATAATGGCGTGGTTTGAGTTTACGTGGAATGGATCAGATCTTCTGGTCCAATTGAACCAGTTTTTTTACTGGAAATGGTTATATTCGGCTACTTGGAGACCATTTACAGCCATTCATGCACTTCATTTTCCTAGACAACGATGGCATTTGTATGAATAACAATGTGCCGTGTCCACGGACCACAGTTGTTCCCGTTTGGTTTGAAGAACATTCTGGACAATGATTTGGCCACTCAGATCGCCCGGCATGGATTCCATCGAACAGTTATGGGTTGGGTTGGGTTGTTTGGGGGAAGAGACCAAACAGCGAGGTCATCGGGCTCATCGGATTAGGGAAGGACGGGGAAGTCGGCCGTGCCCTTTCAAAGGAACCATCCCGGCATCTGCCTGGAGCGATTTAGGGAAATCACGGAAAACCTAAATCAGGATGATCGGACGCGGGATTGAACCGTCGTCCTCCCGAATGCGAGTCCAGTGTGCTAACCACTGCGCCACCTCGCTCGGTGAACAGTTATGGGAAATAATCGGGAGGCCAGTTCGTGCACAGAATCGTGCACCGGCAGCACTTTCGCAGTTATGGACGGCTCTGGAGGCAACATGGCCCAGTATATCTGCAGGGGACTTCCAACGACTCGTTGAGTGTGTAATATCTCTTTACATTCGATGAATTATTCTGATACAATTCTACCCTTGAGTGACGTTTACTAATTTTCTATCTTCATACTCGCAGAATCCATGCGAAAAATAGTTTCATACAATAGCTATGCCATGAGCGCATAAGTATTCTTTGTAGTACTCTCTCTGGTGGTTGTTAGAAAAAAAGGAGAGGGAGCTTCCGAGATTGTCGGGGTGCCGATTAGCCTGAGCTTGGTTTGGAAGAACTGTAATCTGATTGTTGAGATTTATCACAGAAGATAAGTGATACGAACTGTACGATTAAAAGGAAATATATATAGATGGCTCCTTCAAATAAAAGGTGTGTATTTGAAATTTGAGAATTAATGATATTTATCGATATATTGCGTGGTTGTTAATCAGAATGGACTTCCGAAAGGCTGGATACGAACCTGCATTTAATAATCCAAGAGCTCCATTACTTCTTCGGAGTGATTTCCCTAAATCACTCCAGGCAAATGCCGGGATGGTTCCTCTGGAAGGGCACGGCCGACTTCTTTCCCAATCCTTCCCTAATCCGATGAGACCGATGACCACGCTGTCTGGTCTCCTTCCCCAACCCAACCAACCAACCAACCAACTTCTTCGGAAGGTTAAACTTCATCAAAGCCAAATATCCGCTTGATCTGAGGTTTCCCGACTGATTATACAACGCTCCCAAAATTACGAGGCATTTTATTTGTACAGATTGGCAGACTGCCGCAAAGCACGAGCCTGCAGAGAAGAAGAAGCATCGCCTGATTTCATTCTAACAAGTAAAATTTCAGAATCATTTTGAGTGACTGAGCTATGACTGTGTTTCCTATCATGAATGATTGATTGCTCGAACGAATTGAGAGCTACAGAATTACGTAGATAGGAGGAAAAATTACGAGTGCATGCCACGTCGTGTTGCTGCAGTACATCGGGCAAAAGGAGGTCAGACACGATATTGTAAGATATCCCTTGTCTTCTGTCACATCAGCGTACTAGACTATTTTCACATATTTACCGGAGTTTTGTGCTGAAGCATATAAAAACGTTGTCAGTGATAGAAAATGACCATATGAGAATAGGTACCAGGAGAGAACTGCACCGTCCCGAAATTATGTCATTTTGAACTTTTTCGGGGCTACGAATGAACTGTGGTATCTGAGAGGTGTGAAAATTACTATTAGAAAAATTATTGACATTCATAACAGTAGTAATCTAGCGAAGAGAAAATTGTCATCTGTAACGGAGGGTCCATAAACATTTTACGATGAAAAATCTATAAACGTTTGGATGCCTGCTATTTTGTGCATTAGAGTTAGCACTCCCATGAGGCATATTCGTGTGGTTACATGCCGATAAAGATCTGGTTGTTTTGACAGAAATATTAAAAATTTTTGTGATAAATGTTTAGAATTTTGTGCGCGTATCTTATCGAAATTCCACTGGTAACAACATCAGATACCATTGTTGTTATTTTTCAGATACGCTGTTGAAAGTGTGATATCCATTTGTCGTGTATTTAGGCTTTAGCATTCACATTCTGTGGAATAAATTTTTAGGCATTGTAGATGGCTTATAACTAGTCAGAAATTAAGCAGTTTCGTAATTAAAATTTGCGGCGTAACAAAGAGGGACAGCGTGAATCTTTGTGAACTACATCAGCTTAAACTACACACAATCGTGAACTGAGCATTTTCATTCTGTAAGTGCTTGATGGTCGATGTATGTGTGGCTGCCTTATGTAGGTGTCCGGCTGCAGGTGCCTTATTTCTATGACGTCACCATTGTGCTGTAAGGCGTAATATACGAGAAACAACTTATTGAATCCTCGTTGTCTGTAGCGCCATTTGACACGTATTTGTTTTCCGGCGCACGTCTTCACATCTATTTATAGCAGACTGCAACTCCCTGCGCCCGTCGCGCATTTTGATGCGCATTTGTTTTCACTACACGGATCATCATTCCATGAAACATACATTCCCACATGATGCAGACGACTAGGTTACTCATCAAAGTACTTCAGCAAAAATGGTATCTTTAATTTGGTTGTGCACCAAAAACAAAAATACGCAGAACTCAGATGACTTTTTTTTTTCTCCGTAAGAGTGTTTTATATTTTGTTTATAAATCAGGACACTTGCACTGAAATAGTCATCAAGCATAAATGAGAACGTGGAATAGTATAAAAGCACATGGAGTTTCCCATGTTAGCTCCCTATTTTGAAATGAGGCTATATAGCGCAAAAAAGGACTCTTAATGTGTTGCAGCATGGTCCCCAGAGCTCTGCCACCCTACTTCTTGTCTTCTTTAGGTTTGTTGTATCAGTCCTGGCTCAAAGAGCATAGGGATGATAACAAGTACTGTCCCAATCTCTCTCCACATCGCAAATCAACAATAATTTCATTTTTTCACTATAAGCAGTAATATAGGTTAATTTCTGTTTGGAACAAAACTTTCTGATATTGCAGTATTCCTTAGTTCCATCAGCTGTTACAGATTCAACACAAAATTATCGTCGGCCGCTGTGGCCGAGCGGTTCTTGGCGCTTCAGTGCGGAACCCCGCTGCTGCTATGGTCGCAGGTTCGAATCCTGCCTCGGGCATGGATGTGTGTGATGTCCTTAGGTTAGTCAGGTTTAAGTAGTTCAAAGTCTAGGGGACTGATGACCTCAGATGTTAAGTCCCATAGTGGTTAGAGCCACTTGAACCACAAAACTATCTGTTCACAGCACACCGCATGTTCGTCAAGTGCCACGGAGGGTAATATATCAGTCGGTGCATCATTTGATGGGGCACAAGGAAAGAATGGTGCGGAGGTTGACGACCGGGGGAAGTGGCTGCTATTTCTGTAGGCCGGGGTAAGGGACATCTCTTACCGGCAACATTCAGGTCGTCTCGCATCTCCCGCACTATAAATAGGGCCACACAAAATGCTCTGCGTCTTGTTTTGTCCTTCCTGTGTTGGTCATACATAGCTCACGCGTTATTGCAGGAAGTCGTTTTACGAGGGAAATATGTCCTTCAGCTTGTCTCATTGGCTTACCAGTCACTGCCCATTTACACTGATGAGTGAAAACATTATGACCGCCAGCTTGATAGCTCGTCCGTCGTTGGAACGAAATGTGTTACTGATTCTGAGTATCAGGGATTCGACAGCTTGTTGGTATGTTTTTGGAGGTATGTGGTATTTGTGGTGTCACCGCCAGACACCACACTTGCTAGGTGGTAGCTTTTAAATCGGCCGCGGTCCGGTAGTATACATCGGACCCGCGTGTCGCCACTGTCAGTAATTGCAGACCGAGCGCCGCCACACGGCAGGTCTAGAGACACGTCCTAGCACTCGTCCCAGTTGTACAGCCGACGTTGCTAGCCATGGTTCACTGACAACTACGCTCTCATTTGCCGAGACGATAGTTAGCATAGCCTTCAGCTACTTTTGCTACGACCTAGCAAGGCGCCATTACCAATTGATATTGTGATTATGAAGCCTGTACAGTAACGAGAGATGTTCTACAAATGTGGATTAAAGTTAAGTATTCCAGAAGCTACGTACTTTTCTTTATAGCATTCATTACGTATCCTGTTTCAGACCTCACGCCAGCCTGCGTGAGCTTATAGCGTGCATTTCGGTCTCCTCCAACAAAACAGTGTTGGCACGTCTGCCGACACTTCAGTATTACATGCCTAAGCATAGGTAATGTAATTAGCGTAAATAACGGGCCGTTGGTTTGCGTACGTGGCGATGGCGCCCGATAGCTGCCCAGGTGGGTTCCATAGGCGAATCTGGTCGCCGAGACATCAACGTTAGTTCACTATGGTCCTCAAACCACTGTAGCGCTGTTCTGGCTCCGAGACACGGACAATTATACTGATGAAAGATGACATCACCATCGCAGATGACATCAAGCATGGAGGGATCCAGGTGCTTTGGGTACTACCACAGGTCCCATGCAATCGCAGGAGAATGTCTCCCATAGCATAATACTGCTCCCAGCAGCCTCCGTCCGTGGCGCGCTGCTCGTTTCGAGCCGCCGTAAACCTCGATGACGGAATTTGTGGAGACAACCATCGACCTGCTGTAGCAAAAATATGATTTACCCGAAGAGCCGACCCGTTTCCATTCGTCGACGGTCGAACCGCGAAGGTCCGTGCCTACAGCAGTCGTAATTGACGATGTCGTTGGATCAACATGGAAACACGTAGGGTTGGTCTACTGCTAAGCTCGATGTTCAACGATGTACGATGAACGGTGTGTTCCGAAACACTTGTGTGTGCACCAGCATTGTGCTCTTTCGGCAGAGATGCCACAGATAACCACCATCTGTCCTACTTTACAGAGCAGACAAGCCTTCGAACACCACCTTCCTTGAAGAGTAGTGGGCATCCAATCATTCAGCGCATAGTGGTAGTTTCGCTGTCCTTCTACATCTTTCCCTAGATGCTCACGATAGTAGAGGGTGAACATTCGACCAGCTTCGTTGTTTTCGAGTTATTCGTTCATTACTATGCGAAATAATAATCTGCCCTTTGTCAGAGTCGCTTATCCCAATGTATTTCAACAGTAGCAGCTAATACCTTCGATAAGGTGATCCCACGTCCGTGTCTGCTCCACTTACGTACTATTGTTACCGCGTCACGTGGATGCAACACCAACAGGCACCATCCATCATCGCGGTGGAGAGTGTTTTTTTTGTTTTGTTTTGGTTTTAGGGCGCAAAACTGCTATGGTCATTAGCGCACACGGTGGAGAGTGGTCATAATGTTTCGGCTGATCAGTGTAGAAGAAAATGTGTGATTGAATCTCACACTTTCGTGCAACTTCTACATATGGAAAAAGTGTACACTCGAAAAAATACATAGAAGCAAATATACACTACTGGCCATTAAAATTGCTACAGAACGAAGATGACGTGCTACAGACGCGAAATTTAACCGACGGGAAGAAGATGTGGTGATATGCAAATGATTAGCTTTTCACAGCATTCACACAAGGTTGGCGCCGGTGGCGACACCTACAACGTGCTGACATGAGGAAAGTATCCAACCGATTTCTCATATACAAACAGCAGGTGACCGGCGTTGCCTGGTGAAACGTTGTTGTGATGCCTCGTGTAAGGAGGAGAAATGCGTACCATCACGTTACCGACTTTGATAAAGGTCGGATTGTATCCTATCGCGATTGCGGTTTATCGTATCGCGACATTGCTGTTCGCGCTGGTCGAGATCCAATGTCTGTTAGCAGAATGTGGAATCGGTGGGTTCAGGAGGGTAATACGGAACGCCGTGCTGGATCCCGACGGCCTCGTATCACTAGCAGTCGAGATGACAGGCATCTTATCCGCATGGCTGTAACGGATCGTGCAGCCACGTCTCGATCCCTGAGTCAACAGATGGGGACGTCTGCAAGACAACAACCATCTGCAAGAACAGTTGGACGACGTTTGCAGCAGCATGGACTATCACCTCGGAGACCGTGGCTACGGTTACCCTTGACGCTGCATCACAGACAGGAGCGCCTGCGATGGTGTACTCAACGACGACCCTGTGTGCGCGAATGGCAAAACGTCATTTTTTCGGATGAATCCAGGTTCTGTTTACAGCATCTTGATGATCGCATCCGTGTTTGGCGACATCACGGTGAACGCCCATTGGAAGCGTGTATTCGTCATCGCCATACTGGCGTATCACCCGGCGTGATGCTATGGGGTGCCATTGGTTACACGTCTCGGTCAACTCTTGTTTGCATTGACGGCACTTTGAACAGTGGACGTTACATTTCAGATGAGTTACGACGCGTGGCTCTACCCTTCATTCGATCCCTGTGAAACCCTACATTTCAGCAGGATAATGCAAGACCGCATGTTGCAGGTCCTGTATGGGCCTTTCTGGATACAGAAAATGTTCGACTGCTGCCCTGGCCAGCACATTCTCCAGATCTCTCACCAACTGAAAACGTCTGGTCAATGGTGGCCGAGCAACTGGCTCCTCATAATACGCCAGCCACTACTCCTGATGAACTGTGGTACCGTGTTGAAGCTGCATGGGCATCTGTACCTGTACACGCCATCCCAGCTCTGTTTGACTCAATGCCCAGACGTATCAAGGACGTTATTACGGTTGTCCTGGGTACTGATTTCTCAGGATCTATACACCGAAATTGCGTGAAAATGTAATCACATGTTATTTCTAGTATAATATATTCGTCTAATGAATACCCGTTTATCATCTGCATTTCTTCTTGGTGTAGAAATTTTAATGGCCAGTAGCGTAAATCCCATGTTATGACGCGAAGTCCTTGGAGGTGTGACAGTGTCTCGATATGACTAAGAAAAATGTATGCTGAGAAGGAGAAGTCAGTCTAGAAACAAAGCTTCTAGGCTGACAGAGGACAGAAAAAAAGCAACTAAATACAAAGGACATTCGCTGTGTTGCTATGACGGATAGAATGCATACTATACACTACATTAAGAACAATATGATAGAAAAACTGGAATTGTCGACTCATACTGTAAATCTTCATTATGTTACAAATTAATGTATACTGCTGCTTAACACAGTACATTTTCAGTACACCAGTATCTTTTTGTTTTTGGAACCAGTGTCATAATTTTCGAGTCGCTACAAAATGTTCATATGTGTGTGAATTCCTAAGGGACCAAACTGCTGAGGTCATCGGTCCCTAGACTTACACACAACTTGAACTAACTTATGCTAAGAACAACACGCACACCCATGCCCGAGGGAGGACTCGAACCTCCGGGTGTGGGGTCGCGCAAGCCGTGACATTGCGCATAAGACCGCGCGGCCACTCCACGCGGCTCGAGTCGCTACCTTCCTCATCGTATACCCTCGCAACAGTCAACCGTCAGTAGTTTGCATCTGAGGACTCAAATATAGAAGTGTTCAACAACATAATTTAAGATTTCCATATTTTAAATTCTTTATTTTTTTGGAGGAGAGACAAAAATGTATTCTACATTGCGTTCGATAAGTTTTTCAAAAACGATGATGTCGATTGAAAATGTTACTTATCGATGTTGGAGTAAGCAGCAGAGGTATGCTGTAGTTGAGAGACGCCACTCAGAACTGGCGCGCTTGCAGTGTGTCCTGCGATTCACCAAACATATTTCGCGACAGAGATCCGTACCACTTGGTACCTCGTGGTCAACGAAAATTTCCAAGACGTAGACTGCATGACATTGCTCTCGCCGAATCCCCAGTGCCCACTGATTCGCATTTAGCAATGGATCATTGAACACTAATTTACTCCAAGAAGACGTACCTGCGAACGGAGAGCGTTTATATTCAGACGTTTCGAGTAGTCATTGGTCTTATGTTGTACTACCGCAAGTGTATCATCAGTCTGGTTGTATTCTGTTTTATACCGTTTTCTAATAAAATACGACGCTGATTCGCAAGTTTTATTTTGTGTTTTAATTTTATTATGGTCTCTATTGTTGGGACCATGAGTGTCCACAGCCTCTTTTTTTTAAAAAAAAATTGGATCGTTGTCCAGGAAAATGAAGTGCATGAATGGCTGTAAATGGTCTACAAGTAGCCGAACATAACCATTTCCAGTCAAACTTCCCCGCCGGCCTGCAGTCCGTGCCTGTTTGCGCCGACGCTGAGGCCCAGGGAGGGACTCGGCATCACATCGCCAGCCACGTCCGCCGCCTGCCCAAGGGTCGCGGGTCGACACCCGCACACAGCCGCCTCCGCCACCGCAGAGCCAAGAGCAGTGGGGCCGCCGGCTGGCGCGTGGCCTTGCCTTCGCCAATGGGCCAGAGTCCTGAAGCATCATCACTGGGCAGCCGATCCCAGCTGCACCGTCCAGAGCTCACGAGTGGAGGCGTGCCTGCCTTGTGGAGAACTGAAGAAACAATAAATTTGTATTAATAAATTGTCCATAGCGTTTCCACCGGTTCCCACCACCTACGGCATCACCACGTACGTAACACCCCTTACAGAAATGTCACTACACCTCCAGAGTATTAGCAAGACACAGGTGTTGTATCAAGAGATGCAGTTCAGGACACTGAGCGGACGATGCTGTAGTATACAGAGAAGTTGCAGCATTAGAAAATTGTAGCGAAATGCAGGAAGAAAAAAATGGCTCTGAGCACTATGGGACTCAACTGCTGTGGTCATCAGTCCCCTAGAACTTAGAACTACTTAAACCTAACTAACCTAAGGACATAACACACATCCATGCCCGAGGCAGGATTCGAACCTGCGACCGTAGCAGCAACGCGGCTCCGGACTGGAACGCCTAGAACCGCACGGCCACCGCGGCCGGCAATGCAGGAAGATCTGCAGCGGATAGGCACTTGGTGCAGGGAGTGGCAACTGACCCTTAATATAGACAAATGTAATGTATTGCGAATACATAGAAAGAAGGATCCTTTATTGTATGATTATATGATAGCGGAACAAACACTGGTAGCAGTTACTTCTGTAAAATATCTGGGAGTATGCGTGCGGAACGATTTGAAGTGGGATGATCATATAAAATTAATTGTTGGTAAGGCGGGTACCAGGTTGAGATTCATTGGGAGAGTCCTTAGAAAATGTAGTCCATCAACAAAGGAGGTGGCTTACAAAACACTCGTTCGACCTATACTTGAGTATTGCTCATCAGTGTGGGATCCGTACCAGATCGGGTTGACGGAGGAGATAGAGAAGATCCAAAGAAGAGCGGCGCGTTTCGTCACAGGGTTATTTGGTAACCGTGATAGCGTTACGGAGATGTTTAACAAACTCAAGTGGCAGACTCTGCAAGAGAGGCGCTCTGCATCGCGGTGTAGCTTGCTCGCCAGGTTTCGAGAGGGTGCGTTTCTGGATGAGGTATCGAATATATTGCTTCCCCCTACTTATACCTCCCGAGGAGATCACGAATGTAAAATTAGAGAGATTAGAGCGCGCACAGAGGCTTTCAGACAGTCGTTCTTCCCGCGAACCATACGCGACTGGAATAGGAAAGGGAGATAATGACAGTGGCACGTAAAGTGCCCTCCGCCACACACCGTTGGGTGGCTTGCGGAGTATAAATGTAGATGTAGATGTAGATGAGATAGCATACTATTAAAGCCTCTGCCAATAACGATGTGGTCATAGCAGCCCAAGAAGAGAGGAGGTGTAATTTCTTCCGTATAAAACCATGACCGGTCTCGCCTTTTATCTGTCCAAGAAGAAGCGTAGACATTAATAGTTCGAGTCCCCAGCATATCGAGCGGCAGCCCCTACGCAGACAGCAAGTACAACACATTGCTTACCTCTGTTCCATCTCGCTCAAGAACAGCCTTTCCACTGCCTCCCATAGCAGCAGGTGTAACGTAAGCAGTAAACCCGTGGAAGTCTCCAGTAAAACATACTGCATTAGTGCAACATCCACGTCCGTTGCCCTGAGCACATCGAGCAGCAGTTGAAGTTTGAGGCGTGTACCGAACATGTTGAGATTGACTGAGGTAATCTCGTAGGCTTGGAGCTGGGTAGCAGGCAGTGGGACATTCATAACAGCATGAGGTGAATGTATAATCGTAGCAGGAGATCAGCCTCGTCCAGTCGCCCCTACGCCGCACAAAACACTCAATCGTTCCAGTGCCGCTGAGACAACAGTCGCCTGTGCTTCCTCGGCCGAAGATTCGGGGACAATATCATCCACGCACGCTATCGTGTGAATGGCAAGATCTTCAAACGCCTCCCAAACGGGACGTGGCGGCTGCTGGGTACTTAGGTGGACACAGGGCATCATTTGTCGCGTTGGTTGGCAATCAGTGGTTGCACGTCCGACATGAACGAATTGGTGGCAGCCCGGTGGAAAGACATGCGTTACAATTCAGCGTGGAAGCGTCCATCGGAAACTCATAGTGATGGTGAGAGATGGCATTCACTCGCAACTGTGTCATGGATGCACCGGCCGAGTTCACTCGTCACTTCCTATGCCTCTTTGGCAATCGATCTTTTTGAGATCTCTGTTTCAGACGACGAGCACAAGCATCACACCAACTTCCATTCCGTCATGGGGCGCCTCTTTGCTTCCTTAAAATGTCAGCGGAGCGAGGTGGGACCGTGGGAGGCGACAGTCACCCCTCCTCGTCCTGTCTTGACACAGCCATTTCCGAAAGACTCCGCTGGTGGTCAGGCCCGTACATCTGTCTGGGATCCGTCCAGAGTGCCACTACATATGTGAGAGGTCGTGTGACTAGGGCCTCCCGTCGAGTAGACCGTTCGCCACTTCGGCGACTTGCGCGTCGATGGGGATGAAATGAAGATGATTAGGACAACACAACTCCCAGTCTCTGAGCTGAGAAAAATCTCCGACCCGGCCGGGAATCGAACCCGGACCCTTAGGACTGACATTCTGTCGCGCTGACAACTCAGCTAACGGAGGCGGACTATGTGAGAGGTAAAGATGTCTGGTTGGTGGAAGACATAATCTGTTGGTCAGAGCTGGGAATTCTATCTCTGCAGACACTCTGAACGAATGTGGCTCTCTCTTTCGCGACTCGAGAAGGTCACTCTGCGTCCCCCTGTGTAGAGGTAGGACATAACATCCACTCCATTCAGTACAGCGTAGGTGGTGAACTATGCCCACTTTCGCGTGACGTGCATGTGAATCGTTCTATAGGGCTTGAAAGCTGACACCACATCGTCCGCTGGCACTTTGGATGGGAGTTTAAATATGCAGATCGTTCCGGAACTGAGATCTGCATGATTCACAGTCACCTGACCAATGTCAGAACCTGAGCCCATCCCTCGTCTTCTCTAAAATCGCGTCGAATGCAGCATCAGTTTCTAATTTAACATAAATCACGCTGCCCGCAACTGAGAGATGGATTCCAGGTTCGAATCCTGCCTCGGGCATGGATGTGTGTGATGTCCTTAGGTTAGTTAGGTTTAAGTAGTTCTAAGTACTAGGGGACTTATGACCACAGCAGTTGAGTCCCATAGTGCTCAGAGCCATTTGAACAATTTTTTTGATGGATTCCAATAAGATCAGCATAAGGGATCTTCACATCTTCTCGAAGAAATCGCTCTACTTCCAGCGCTTGGGGGGAGGGGGGTCCATATTCAGTCGAAAAGCTGAATTTCAACGCCGATTTCTGATAGGATTTGACCATTTACTTCAAAAGACACTCTCGCGAAGGCTGCTGAAGTACGTAAACACCTCGAAAGCACGCGCCGTGCGAGAACGTAAACAGCTCCGTCGGCAGCGCTTCTCTGGCAAAGGCCTACACAGACGACCTCCTCCTGCTGGTTGGCGGTCGCAGCCGTGAAGATTTGGAGCCAAAAGTGGAAAGGGCCATGTCAATCTTGACAGCATGGTGCCGTAGAGTGAAAATGACAATAGCATTCAGTAAGTCCACTCCTCTATTACTAAAAGGACAGCTTATTAGAAATCCCACAATCAGAATAGACCGTTCACCATTTCATCGGCGCCGTGAGGCCCGATACTTGGGATTAGTAGTTGACGAACGGTGGAATTAAGCGACACACATTGATCCTGTGACACAGATGTCGCTTGAGACGCTTAACGAACTAATTGGAACAGGCCATAAACATTTCCACCTACCACCGGACCTAATAAAGCTGTACCATAACAGTATCCTAAATTCCATCGTAGGATATGGGTTAGGAGTCTGGGCACAGAGGCTCGCAAGAGTAATGCCTGCCATGGCCGTGAGAAGTGTGCAGCGGAGTATGATCCTGCGCCTCGTAGGGGCATATAGGACAACTCCTTGTGCGGGGGGGGGGGGGGGGCACTGTTAGTATTATTGGGGTTCTGTCCCCTTGATATAAAGATCAGAGAGCAGGCAGCTTGGTATTGAGTAAAGAAAGAAAAAAGAGAAAAAATGGTTCAAACAGTGGGAGTTTACGTAGGGGATAAAGCCGGAATCAAATGAAGGAGTGAGGAGCTATAGTAGGAGGAGTGCGATCGTGATGAAACTGGGCTCAGAACATATGAGTTGCTGCCGAATATCAAATGGTTCAAATGGCTCTGAACACTATGCGACTTAACCTCAGCCGGCCAGTGTGGCCGTGCGGTTCTGGGCGCTACAGTCTGGAACCGAGCGATCGCTACGGTCGCAGGTTCGAATCCTGCCTCGGGCATGGATGTGTGTGATGTCCTTACGTTAGTTAGGTTTAATTAGTTCTAAGTTCTAGGCGACTGATGACCTCAGAAGTTAAGTCGCATAGTGCTCAGAGCCATTTGAACCATTTTTGAACTTAACCTCTGAGGTCATCAGTCGCCTAGAACTTAGAACTAATTAAACCTAACTAACCTAAGGACACCACACACATCCATGCCCGAGGCAGGATTCGAACCTGCGACTGCAGCGGTCGCTCGGCTTCAGACTGTAGCGCCCAGAACCGCACGGCCACTCCGGCCGGCTGCCGAATATCAAGGAGAGTCTGCAGCTCAGGTGTTTTAAACCAACCAGAGGACTGCTGCTCTTTCTTATTGGACGTGGACAGTACCCGGCATACCTATGCCGGTTCGGGAAACGGGCTACACCATCGTGTGACTATGGCGCCATACAGGGCACTCCAGACCATGTGGTGTACGAGTGCCCCCTTCTCGATGACGTTGCACCACAACTAGGCCACAACTGCCTCACGGCTGCGATCCGTCATGTCTCGGATTAGGGGGATGGTGCATAACCCACCGATCTTGACAAAGCACTGAACCTGTCAATAGAAACAGGAATTAGGTTAGATGTGGGTTAAGGTAGGATCAATTGTTGGTATAGAACTGCAGCGAATTTAAGGTCTTGGGCCAGGCCGGTGCCAGAGTCATGCCCACTGGATTAGCTGGGTCGGCACGGCCGATAAAGTAGGTTTGTATATCATGCTGGCACACCTGTAACACTGCATGTAGTGTAGATTAGTTTAAGATTGCACAGTGTAGTATACAAATAGAAACAGACATCAATGAACTGACCTCATAGGTAATTTAGTAGGTCCAAGTAATACGCAGAATCAGTAACAGTAGCATAACCTGGAAACGCCCATAGTGGAATAGTAACAGCAATATAAATACAACCTGTGTAAAGTAGCTATAATTTCGCACCTTACAAGCACTCATCCACATATTTTGCCATGAACTACAACCACAATCAGGTATCACTTGATAGGTTGTACATCGAATATATGAATATTTAAAGGAGACTGACATTGTCACGTACACCTTGTAAATATCTGTTAACGCTTATTGCATGAAAGGTGAGGGAGTGTCTTTATTAACGGAACAGCGTAATGAATGATTGCCTATACTAGTAGAGGTTGGATCAGCAGTGGAGATGAAACGGCAGGCAGAACTCAAGCTCTGGGTGGAAGGCCTACACAGGTGTTGATCCTGCTTAAAAACAGGACCACCTGAGCTCTGGAGCACAATAGGGTGACGGTCGGCTGCTATTGTACCAGGACCAGAAGGATAATTGGGAGCTCTGCTAATCTTGGACGCAGGTGAGAGAACGAAGAAGCGGCACCTCGGAAACCACGCAGGCTGGGTTATTTCCAAGGAGTTTTACTCAGAAGTGTACCATTGTACGAGTATAGGTTTTTCCTCGCAAACTTTCCGCGCTGGACGACAAAAGACTAAAATATGGTTGTTTCAAATGGTTCAAATGGCTCTAAGCACTATGGGTCTTAATATCTGAGATCATCAGTCCCTTAGACTTTGAACTACTTAAGCCTAACTAACCTAAGGACATCAAACACATCCATGCCCTAGGCAGGATTCGAACCTGCAACCGTAGCAGTAGCGCGGTTCCGGACTGAAGCGCCTAGAACTGCTCGGCCACAGCGGCCGGCTATGGTTGGTCGGCGTTCGGAATAATTTGTAGAGAGGGAGAATATTCTGTGGTTTCGGGAATATGATTCGTTTTCGGAATTACGAGGGTGGGGAGCCGAGCCTTGCTGGGAAGCCAGCGGTGGAGAGGCGAGGTCTTCCGTTGTGAGCGCCCGTGTCTGACGGTCGCTCGGTATCAGCTTTGTTGCTACAGACGGACGTGTTGTCTTTGCTCTCAGGAGAGTTTATAGTTAGAACAGATAGGCATGTACTGTTGCGAACATATAGGATTCTGGACTTTGCCTCCGCGTTAGAAGTCGTCGTTGAGTACGCAGTGATCAGTAATTGAGAGCACTTCTTCTGCCTATACTTAACGTTGAGGCGTAATCTCATCTTCCTCCTTGTGGCTGCGAGTTGGCGTTTCTCATCTGTAGAACACAGAAAGGAGAAGACAGTATTAGATTATACTAGTCAGAGGACCATCTTCTGCCGTCCTAGTGTTTGAAAGAGATTATTTGTGGCTGGATTTCATCCATCGACGCACCAGACGCAGTACATACGGTGATATCACAAACTGCTTCGGTTTGTTAGGGCTATAAAGCTAAACAACTGTGATAACGTTAGTTTATTTCCATTGAGGTTCCACATCACCGTAGATCATCTTTGAAAGTAGTGTCTTTAGTGTTTGGTACGTTGATGATGTCAGTCATTTCGCGTTAGTGATAGACCGCGCAGTCATAATAAAGGGCAGAGTTGGGCCATTGATTAATAATTTTAGTTGGGAAATATAGACAATTGTACTTTAGGGATTGATTTTAACCTATAATAAATATATATTGAACAACAACGTTTATCATTTAGTAGTATTAGTTGCCTTCACCATTCATTTATGTTTAGATTGTAATTTATATGTAAAAAAGAGGATTAAGAGGTCCTAATACCTGCTTCAGGGGGTGGTCAGACACGGCCAAATCATCATTTTAGTTTATAATTTATAAAAAACAGCTACCAGCCACATGTATGGTTTAAAAAGGTTTATTATCTTCAGACCATGACCGGTTTCGGATTTTTCTTCACAAATCCATCTTCAGATGGCAGTTACAAGCATTCTAAGTTGGACCTAGTTTTGTTTTTGTTATTCGTTTGCTGCACTGGGAAAGAAAAGAAATATTTTTGTTGTCATATCGGTAATGGTATTTTTACAAAAGATTTACTTCTTTTACAAAATCTAATTGCTCATGAGATAGTTTTCTGTTTTAAACTTAGTAAACGTGCAGGTTAGTGTACTTACGAGCTATGTAGTTCTGCCTGACGAAATATTCGTGCGTTTATGTTTTCGAGAGCAAGCTTAATACACTTTTCAATATGCACTATGTGAGTGCTATTCCAGTCAATGGACGTCACTTTCAACTTCATCATCTTAATTACACACGCAGCACACACGAATAACGTTTACAAAACGTGGCCCAGCTTCATATTACAAACGCGAACAATATTTGCAAAGAGCTTACAGTCATAACGATGTTAACTTACAGTTGCTGTATAGTCGATATGGGTACAGTAAAATATCTCTTTGCTATTGTATGAGATTAATCTAAAACAGAATAAATAAAATTACGTACAAATAAGATTACAAACATTATATGTAGTACAGAAATACTGTGTGATACTAATTAGTTGTTACAATTTTAGGAGATAAATTCTAATATATGACATGATAAGCAATGCACATGTTTACATTATGCAATGTTTCAATGACATATAAGCAGTTTTTGGGGGCCTATATACCGAATGTTTTTAATGTTATGTTTTTAAGTTATTTTAAAAAAGTGAAAGCTTCTTCAAAGTTGTTTAGGAAGGGGGTGTTAACTGACTCTGTCTGTTCATTCAGAATGAGATCAGGGAACCTGTTTTTATGTGTATGAATCTCAATCTCCTCTAAGAGATTCAATGTGAAACCCTTGTCTTTGAGGTGTTATATCTGCAGGTTGTTTTCTATATTCTCAACTGTATGATTATTTTCTGCAAGATGGTTGACCAAAGCAGATTTGCTTAGGTTTTTCAGATGTAGGGCATCAAGGTGTTCCTTGAATCTTGTTTCAAAAGCTCTACCTGTTTGGCCAATGTAGAATTTAGCACAGTTGTTACACTTAAGTTTATAAATTCCAGATCTTTTATGGGGTATGCTATTGTGTGGGAGTGAGTGTATGACTCTTTGTTGGAGTTTGTTATTGGTAGAGAAACTGATTTTGACATTCTTCTTCTTGAATAGATTGGAAATGTTGTATGAAAGTGGGCCTATATATGGTAGGGCTACATATTTTACTGATTTTTTGTCTTCCATAGTTATTGTGGCTGTTGCTTGTTGCAAAGACTTATTGCTAGTAATTTTTTCTTTTGTTTTTTGAGAGAGTGTGTCTATGATTGAAGCATCATAGCCATTATTTTGGGCAATTGATTTGATTATGTTGATTTCTTTGTGCTGTTCAGTGGGGGTGAGGGGGACTTTATGCATACGATGTAGCATTGACCGGAAATTAACAATCTTATGTTGGTTCGGGTGGCAGGATGTGTTATTGATGGTAACATCTGTGGTTGTTGGTTTTCGAAAGATACCAAAATGGTGTTTGTTATTTATGAAACTTCCTGGCAGATTAAAACTGTGTGCCCGACCGAGACTCGAACTCGGGACCTTTGCCTTTCGCGGGCAAGTGCTCTACCATCTGAGCTACCGAAGCACGACTCACGCCCGGTACTCACAGCTTTACTTCTGCCAGTATCTCGTCTCCTTTGTTATTTATGTTTGATATTTTGAGATCCAGAAAATTGATGCTATTATTTATTTCATGCTCCACTGTGAATTTGATGTTGTTGTGTAATTTGCTCAGATCTTCAGCTAAGGTATCAATTTCGCTGCTGTTACCATCAAAAAGTAATAGAGTGTCATCTACGTATCTCTTGTAGTAAATTATTTTACTGTAATTATCTTCAGACCATGACCGGTTTCGGATTTTTCTTTACAAATACATCTTCAGATGGCAGTTACAAGCATTCTAAGTTGGACCTAGTTTTGTTTTTGTTATTCGTTTGCTGCACTGGGAAAGAAAAGAAATATTTTTGTTGTCATATCGGTAATGGTATTTTTACAAAAGATTTACTTCTTTTACAAAATCTAATTGCTCATGAGATAGTTTTCTGTTTTAAACTTATTAAACGTGCAGGTTATTGTACTTACGAGCTATGTAGTTCTGCCTGACGAAATATTCGTGCGTTTATGTTTTCGAGCGCAAGCTTAATACACTTTTCAATATGCACTATGTGAGTGCTATTCCAGTCAATGGTAGCTGTTTTTTTATAAATTATAAACCTTAGTACATCAGCCACGTTTCTCAACATGTCGACTTTCGACAAAATAGCATCATTTTAGTGTTTATTATTTTCCGTTGCGCAAATTCATTTTTACACCCGCCTGCAGTAGCATCTTGGACCTGTAGTAAATAATGTAGCTGCAGTAATTGCAATGTAAATGTAGAATTAGGGCCCACTAATGTAGTTAGGCAGTGGGTTGATCATGTACCAATTGTTATTTGAATAAAGAATTTTTAAAAAAGGCAGACTACAGCTTCGGATGAACAGTTTACTCACTGAAAGGCCCATAAAGTACCTCGAAAGCTTTGACCGTCGTTTTCTCTGAAACGGTCGAGTATGTACGGATAACGCGACATACGTGTTCGCTTATTTCGACCCCTACATCTACATCTACATCCATACTCCGCAAGCCACCTGACGGTGTGTGGCGGAGGGTACCTTCCGTACCTCTATCGGTTCTTCCTTCTATTCCAGTCTCGTATTGTTCGTGGAAAGAAGGATTGTCGGTATGCCTCTGTGTGGGCTCTAATCTCTCTGATTTTATCCTCATGGTCTCTTCGCGAGATATACGTAGGAGGGAGCAATATATTGCTTGACTCTTCGGTGAAGGTATGTTCTCTAAACTTCAATAAAAGCCCGTACCGAGCTACTGAGCGTCTCTCCTGCAGAGTCTTCCACTGGAGTTTATCTATCATCTCCGTAACGCTTTCGCGATTACTAAATGATCCTGTAACGAAGCGCGCTGCTCTCCGTTGGATCTTCTCTATCTCTTCTATCAACCTTATCTGGTACGGATCCCACACTGCTGAGCAATATTCAAGCAGTGGGCGAACAAGCGTACTGTAACCTACTTCCTTTGTTTTCGGATTGCATTTCCTTAGGATTCTTCCAATGAATCTCAGTCTGGCATCTGCTTTACCGACGATCAACATTATATGATCATTCCATTTTAAATCACTCCTAATGCGTACTCCCAGATAATTTATGGTATTAACTGCTTCCAGTTGCTGACCTGCTATTTTGTAGGTAAATGATAAAGGATCTATCTTTCTGTATATTCGCAGCACATTACACTTGTCTACATTGAGATTCAATTGCCATTCCTTGCACCATGCGTCAATTCGCTGCAGATCCTCCTGCATTTCAGTACAATTTTCCATTGTTACAACCTCTCGGTACACCACAGCATCATCTGCAAAAAGCCTCAGTGAACTTCCGATGTCATCCACCAGATCATTTATGTATATTGTGAATAGCAACGGTCCTATGACACTCCCCTGCGGCACACCTGAAATCACTCTTACTTCGGAAGACTTCTCTCCATTGAGAATAACATGCTGCGTCCTATTATCTAGGAACTCCTCAATCCAATCACACAATTGGTCTGATAGTCCATATGCTCTTACTTTGTTCATTAAACGACTGTGGGGAACTGTATCGAACGCCTTGCGGAAGTCAAGAAACACGGCATCTACCTGTGAACCCGTGTCTATGGCCCTCTGAGTCTCGTGGACGAATAGCGCGAGCTGGGTTTCACACGACCGTCTTTTTCGAAACCCATGCTGATTCCTACAGAGTAGATTTCTAGTCTCCAGAAAAGTCATTATACTCGAACACAATACGTGTTCCCTTCTTCGAGTGAGGGAAGTTTCTCCGAAATCGGGTTATGGCCCTTGCCGTGCTCTTCTCGTTAAACATGCCACTTCTGTACATCTCCAGCTGAGCTAGTACTCAGTTTCTAATTCGACGAGACTTTATGAAGACACTTAAATACGAGCGTACAGAGAATATTTCCACTGTGGGAAAACCAGTATACGAGGGTTGGAACTTTAATAGTGGTAACTATTTATTTATAGCTCGTACAAAATAGATACGTGTTTCAAAGTTTTACTGACCTTCAAAGTAGTCACCAGTATTGTGTATAACCCTTTGTCAGCGATGTGGAAGTCGTAGGATACTCTTGGCAGTGCCATTTGTGTTGACAGTTCGAGCGGCGCGGCCTATTGCCTGACGAATTTGTAGCAGTTCTGAAGCGAATGGCGTGAAGTGTTTCCTTCAGCTTAGAAATCGAATTGAACTCACGAGGGTTTAAGCCAGGGGAGTGCAGTAGGTGGTATAGCACTTAGCAGCCCCATCAGTCAAACAAATCAGTAACAGCTTGCACTGTACGTGCTTGAGCATTGTCCTGCAAAATGACGGTCAGATCCTGCAGAAATTGTCATCACTTCTGTCTCTAAGCTGGTCGTAGGTTGTGTTAAGCCCTCGTAAGCTCAACTCGATTTCTAAACTGAAGGAAACACTTCACGGCATTCGCTTCAGAAGTGCTACAAATTCGTCGGCAATAGACCGCGCCGCTCGAATGTCAACACAACTGGCACTGTTAAGAGTATCCTACGACTTCCACATCGCTGGCAACGGGCTATAAACAGTGCTGGTGACTACTTTGAAGGTCAGTAAAACTTTGAAACACGTATCTGTTTTGTACGAGCTGTCAATAAGTAGTTGCCAATGTTGAAGTTCCAACCCTCGTATGTATTCCTACAGGAAAGTTAGTGCCTTTCCTAAAATTGTACTATGAAGAAGTTAAAAAGCAGGCCATGACTCTATAACCCAAGACTGATGTTGCAGTTCTGTCGCATGCATCAATCAATGGGGTGGATAAAACCAGAAAATAGGGACCCTAGAGTAAACTGAAGAGTGATTTTTGTCCAATTATTAATTAACAAGGTACAAAGTTTCATTATAATTTTCTATGATTTCTCGAGACGAGAGAGAAACGGAAGTGAAACCGTGTTATTCTATAGGTGAGGAAGTATTTTTGGATGATTTTTACTGGGATGTAACCCCTTTCTTTCATAATTATTAGTTTTCGCCAAAATGGGTGTGCCCCTTAGGCTTAGATGCACTCGCGTCGGAAATATATGTGATAATACTGTAACGACAAATAGAAGTTTAACTTGGTCGCAGTACAAGGGTGATATGCAAAAATGTGAAGCGTTCCACCGTTTACATGTAAGTTCCTTGTACGATGGATGACGTCAAGAGCACAAGGATACCTCTGCGTGGCAGAAGTCGACGATTAACACAAGCTAGGTCACTGAAATCTAACAGCTCTGTAAAGTTCTCTCAGAACGCGTTAGTTCAAGTAGCATATTTTTTCTCAAACACGTGAATGGTGGATGGCAGTTGAAAATAGTGTGAATCATGTTAGCATACTGCTTACTTGCTGGGTCTGAATTTTTAAAAAGGACCAAGCAAGATTATTCAGTCTCCACTTAGTTTTCAGAAGCAACTAACACGTAATATGCACGTCGGGCAGGCAGTGTTCATATCAATGGGGCTCTTGCTAGGCGCCATCTTGTCAATAGTCCTGTAATGCCAGTAGAAGTAACAGCAGTAGTAAGAGCCTGTAATATCGATCATCATTAGATCGGAAGGCGTACCGCTGACCATCAGTTAGAAGCTACAGTTCGTGTTGCTGCTACCTACAGGCATAGCTGCTTTCACCAATACAGAAAATATTAATTTGGCAACTTTTCCTAAACTGATGTCTTTGCCATCCTGTTGAACGTGATATCAATACTAGTACACTCTTGCCTTTGATTTCAGTGCAAAGTATTTGTTCACTTCAGTCAGTGAAAACCTTTGGTGAATAATGTGGCCGAAAAGGTAAAGTTCCTAACCACCGTAGTTTTCGCCAGTGTCCTAGATTAATTGACAAACTTCTCCACAGTGTCTCACGGAGTAACAATTTTAATAGTGATTTGTCCCTCGGATGAGGTTGTTAACCCTCCGGTGGGCGCATGGCAGCACGGAGTGCTACCACGTTGATGTGTATGTGATGAGCGGTAGTGAAGGTGTTTGAATCATGCTCAAGAACCAAACATATAATTCCGTTCGATATCGCGATTTGTTTCTAATGATTTTGCCTACCTTACATCGAAAACAGGGCTGCTACATCAGCGGTAAAGCCGATTTTCTGGACACAGCAGTCAGTGCCGCCCGCGCCCGCTCGTGCGAGTTTCACAGGCACGCCCACCGGAAGGTTAAGCCTGGCGTACCCCTTCCATCTTCTACACACAAACGTCGTTTTCGAACATCCTCACAGTGATCAACAACTCTTCAAAGAAACGTTGTCAGTGAGTTAGAGCGGTATTTCTGCGTATCGGTCTTTCCACTTCTCTTATTGACTGTAACGGCTTTCATCCTTTCCCAGAAACAACGCTCCGTTGAACCAGCGATTTCAGGTGAACTAGTGCTAGAAGTGCAGCCTAGTCTTCTGCGGAATGTAACGGGAGCCACACTAACTCTTGAGGCCTTCCCTCTATCGAAAATTCGAGCTGTTTTTCAGTTCCTCGTTCATTTCTTCTTCTTCTTCTTCTGTTAATCATTTTCACATCCGTGCCACGGTCTAATACGGAGAATTCACTGTGATGTCTGGCGAAGCAGTGTTGTAAGGACTTTTGTGGAGGAGATCGCTGGTGCGACCTATTCTTGACTACTGCTCGAGTGTCTGGCATCCGTACCAGGTCGGATTGAAGGAAGAAATTGAATCAGTTCAGAGGTGGGCTGCTAGATTTGTTAGCGGTAGATTCAAACAACACGTAACTGTTACGAAAATGCTTCGGGCATTCCAGCGGGAATCCCTGGAGAGAAGGTGACGTTCTTATCGAGAAACATTATTGAGAAAATTTAGAGAACCGGCATTTGATGCTGACTGCCAAACGATTCTACTGCCGCCAACATACATTGCGCGTAAAGATTACGAAGACAAGATACGAGAAATTAGGGCTCATACGGAGGCATAAATATTCGTTTTTCTCTCGCTCTATTTGCGAGTACAACAGGAAAGGAAATAACTAGTAGTGATAAGGTGCCCTCCGCCACTCACTTAAGGTGGCTTGCCTGTTCATCTAGATGCAGAATTTAGAATTTTGGTCTTCATAATTTTACCCATCGGGTATTCGACAGGACATTATGCCCTAATCTTCTTTCCTTCATCCATTTTCACATTGTTTCATCTCCATTAACCCAGGGTGGTGGTACATTGGATAGCACATTGGACTTGCACTCGGAATGAACTGCGTGCGAAGCACGGACTAGCCATCGAGAGTTAGCTTATTCGCGGCTTCCCTACGCCGCTTTTGCGAAAATGCTGGAATAGTTCCTCTGGAAACGACGCGATCGATTTTCCTTCCATCGTTGTCCATTCCGAGCTTGTACTCCGTCTATAATGACCTGGTCCTTGACGGGACGTTATACCGTAATCTCCCTACCTACATTCCATCTCCATTACTCCAGTGCCGTTAACTCATTTTGGCAGTCGATATGAAAATTTTATATCTGAGGTCATCAGTCCCCTAGAACTTAGAACTACTTAAAGCTAACTAACCTAAGGACATCACACACATCCATGCCCGAGGCAGGATTCGAATCTGCGACCGGTTCCGGACTGAAGTGACTAGAACCACTCGGCCACCGACGCCGGCAAAATTCTATCCCTAAGTACGAGAGAGGAGTTGCTAATGACGAGCGATTAGCAATTAATATGTAAATATCTCATCGTTTGATCGTTAACCGAATTTATGAAAACTTTGCTATTACTTCGACAAAGCCACGGCCAAGTATGTCCTCTATTCTCGACTAATTGAGCTATTGCATTGTTTCTAGTACTCTAAGCCCTTTTCCTTCTTCCATGGGAGAACTGTATTGTAGGAATGTTTCCCCGATACAATCAGTTATTCACCTCGCGAGAAACTCAACAGAGAAGCGGATAAGTCAACAGTGATTTATATTAAAACTCATAAAGAAGGAGCTTTAGCATTCCGCGCCTGACTTCAATACGCTGTTCATATTTAATATTACCAGTCAGTCGCAATGCGTAGTATGGCCGCCAATTGTTCCAGCACCCGAGACTAATCGAGTATGCGTCATGTGCAGGCGGGGTGGATTACAAGTAACACAACCGAGTGTGCAGGGAGTCAGTTTACAAATGCGTTATCGTAGCTAAAGGCGTGTGAAGCCGACTGGACGCATTTCTTTCAGATTGCAGCGGCAGCAGTTTTGCAGATACAATAATGTATACATAAACATAGAGAAAGTAGAGTGGATAGACGTCAGGTCGTATTTTCGGACGAGCAGCACTTGAATTTAACTAC
Organism: Schistocerca cancellata; assembly: GCF_023864275.1. Lineage (NCBI taxonomy): Eukaryota > Metazoa > Arthropoda > Insecta > Orthoptera > Acrididae > Schistocerca > Schistocerca cancellata. Next base: position 800,304,227 of record NC_064629.1, read on the forward strand.
GGTGAAAACTTTATATACATTAGATACGACTGTGCTAACTTTCATATTCCAACATCGAATTGCAGAATGACGTTGAACTGATGATAGAAGCGAATGTGTGTGGTGCAGTGGGATATAGTACAAGCAAAAAAATTTAGCTTTGTCTTTACATCATGTTTTAGAAATTTTGTAGATCTGTTAAAAATCTCTGCGTGTATCTACCTTACTGTTATCCTTCATTGAAGGAAGTATTGCTTGGCCTACCGTTCGTGTACAAATGGTTCAAATCGCTCTGAGCACTATGGGACTTAACACCTAAGGTCATCAGTCCCCTAGAACTTATAACTACTTAAACCTAACTAACCTAAGGACACCACACACATCCATGCCCGAGGCAGGATTCGAATCTACGACCGTAGCGGTCGCGCGGTTCCAGACTGAAGCGTCTAGAACCGCTTGGCCACTACGGCCGGCGTTCGTGTACAGTTCCTGGTGATAATCTGATGAGTGTCCAGGAAACGGTTAATACGATTCAGTCCATTTGCCCTTCGAACCTACTTATATATATTAATCGCTCAAAACACGGCAGATTTGCGAGAGGGAATCCAACTCGAACGGGAGCAATGTTAAGACATGGTACAGCGTCACTGAAGGTTTTGTATTAAATCATATAGTTTCTGCCGCTGTACTTTCAAGGAAGGTATCGAGCACATGTATGAAGTAGTCCGAGGCTAACTTCTCTTCGCCTGTGACAGCACAACAGTTTCCACATCTTCTGACCAGAGGAAACCCTGTAATTTAACTTTGGTGTCCGTGAGACATTTGTTACGCAGATACAAAAATACTTCCTCAGTCTTATCCATGCCCTATACAATCCTCTAAAATAAAACTCGGTTCTAAGCTAAGAGCGGGGTAGAACTTTAACAGGAAATTCAAGAACTTCATTAATCAAATGTCTGCCCCAGTTTAAGAAACTGGCCCGTAGCCATATGACTGGTTGCCGTTGTCCCACACACCCAAGGACCATCACAGTTTGATACAGCAAGACAAGCACTGTAACTATAAACTACTAAAACTGACATTTAAGAGTCTCGCAGTTTACTCTGCATAACATGTAATTTGCGTGATGATAGGTTTACATCATGTAGGCTGCATAAAGACTATAACCTACGGGAAAATGGCATTATATAAAAGTAGAGAATTTAGACTTAACTTTATGATTACATGAACAATTTCAAATCAAGTGAAACTATGAGTCTGCTCTAATCAGGCATTTTTTTTCCACTACGCACTTAGAAAGTTTACACTGGACTCGCATTCGGGAGGACGACGGTTCAATCCCGCGTCCGGCCATCCTGATTTAGGTTTCCCGTGATTTCCCTAAATCGCTCCAGGCAAACGCCGGGATGCTTCCTTTCAAAGGGCACGGCCGACTTCCTTCCCCATCCTTCCCTACTCCGATGAGACCGATGACCTCGATGTCTGGTTCCCTTCCCCAAAACAATCAATCAACCAACTTAGAAAGTTTAAACTTACATCATCAGGCGGAATTATGTCAGTTAATGGCATAATTGGCATAAATTCACCTCATCATGGTTAATAAGACATGATTAACATAAATTCACCTTATTATGAACGTTTAAAATTCTGAAACATTTAGAAAAAAACATAAATAAATTGTAGGTTCACAATTTATTTATGTTTTTTCTAAACTTGTAGCTTCAATTGCTATTCGTAACATTCACGCTAAAGCTAAAGTTTAATCAAAAATGTTAACATTTAAAATTTCAAATCATCAATTTCATAATAATACTTCGTAACTACCATGAGAAATTTATATTTACGCTGCAAAGTAGCAAGCCATTTTTTTTTCTATGAAAAATAGTAGAAGTGGAGCACATCCAACACAGAACATTTTCACATTTATTATCTCAAAAAGACAATTCCACTTCCGTAAACTGGATGTCATCACCTCTGTTTCAACCCATAGGTACTTATAGAGCTCTTACCACAACATTCATCTCGCACTGTAGTGTTTTAAGTCGCTGAATAAACGCGACACGGCGGAAATCAAGATCTCGGGACGTAAAATGTTTTAAAGATGAAAGCAATATCTTTTAATTCTAGATCAGTGGTTCATAACCTTTTCTAGACCATTACCCCTGAGTGCAATCAGACAATAGTTAGCACCGCCCCCCCCCCCTGTCGCACAATACCACCAAATTTAGCTTAATTGTAGAATGAAATACTTTTCTTGGAACACTTTTATTTTTAAAATGATGAAAGATGAATGAAATTTTTTTTGTGTGTGTGCGTGTATTAGAATCAATGACGAAGGAATTCGTGGCGCATCGCAAGTGCTACTCACAACTCCTTCTCAGATAAGGAAACTAACTATCCACAGTCAGGGCACACACAGACTCCCCCTGCATTACTCCTCTCCACTGTGGCCCTTGCTTGACCTGCACACTGCAATCCCATTTAAAATCAACCAAATTAAAATGCGTGCACTATACTTACTGTTCGTAAGTCACTTGGTTGCTGCACTCCGTACTTCTGAACTGGCAGAAATCGGAACACTTCAGTCTTATAATGCTTTGCGTCTGACGACAGCCACTGATAGTAGTAGTATCAGTAATAATAGTAATAATAATAATAATGATAATAATAATGCTGTGTACAGCACTATAGTAGCCCTTATGCTGTGTCGTTGTGACAATTAATTCATTTATCTGTTTCGAAGCGGGTAATGAAGCAATTTCTGGATTACTGCAGGTACTGTCTACAACCTGGAGAAGACATTTCTTGAGATATTTAGCATTTGTTACGTATATGTCTTACTTTTATCATCAGCGATGTACGGGACAAAGAACAACACACGCGTGTAGTGAGTGGACAATGCGAGAAAAGTGTAAACTCCATCGCATTCATGCTACTAATTGAGAAAAAGTAGTTACTGATAACTTATATAATTACTATTAGAGTCTTAGAAAATTATGATAATAGTAATCATCTTTTCAGTTTCGTGACTGAAACAGAATCGAAAAGGTTATTTTTTACCCCTCAGAAAGTTTCATTTTAACCCTGAGGAGGTAATTACCCCCAAGGTAGGGATCCAGTGGTCTAGATCTACGCGGTCCGGTCACATTAATGTGACCGTCGACTATGTCGTGCAATAACCACCCAGGGACGGCATGTGTCACTACTAGCAGTGTAGGGTATAAAAAGGGTGTTGGGAGGACAGGGTAAGCAGTGCTGTCGTTGTCGTAATGCGGAAACAGAACGATTGACTTGACATCCGATAGGACATGATCATTGGCTTGCAGGGGCAAGGGTGGAAGCATTTGCAAAACGGCTAAGTCTGTAAACTATTCGCAGGCTGCCGTAGTTAAAGTATACCGTGCATGGCAAAACGGCGCTATCCAAAACCGGTGCCGTGGTAACTGTGGTGTACTATGGGCGATAGATGACAGGGATGAACGACGGCTGCGAAGATGTGTACGTGCAAATAGACCGCCCAGAGGAACCAACAACAGCTAACAGTGTCTCCCCAACGATGGCTCAGCGAACGTTGTTCTGCAGCGGACACCTGGTTCGTGCATCCATGATGACTACTGTTAATCGGCGGCAAAGGCCAGTATTTGCACGCCAAAACCGCAGCTGGGCGTCAGCTGAGTGGCAAGGGGTGGCCGTTTCAGATGAATCAAGTTTTACGCTCCATCGGACAGATATGACAAGCACTTAAGTCAGAAGCTCGTGTAGCAGGTGTCGTAGATGGATCGCAGTAATGGTGGGATGTGTAGAGGGTGAAAACTTTTGGTCGGCCGCTGTGGTCGAGGCGGTAGGTTCTAGGTGTTTCAGTCCGGAACCGCGTTGCTGCTACGGTCGCAGGTTCGAATCCTGCCTTGGACATGGATGTGTGTGATGTCTTTAGGTTAGTTAAGTTTAAGTAGTTCTAAGTCTAGGGGACTAATGACCTCCGATGTGAAGTCCCATTGTACTTGGAGCCTTTTTTTTTTTTTTTTTTTTTTTTTGAAAACTGTTGAGGCAGACCAAGGCTTGACTACAGCAAGCATGCTGAAATGGATGTAGGTCGCAGTGATGATGATGATGATGTTTGGCCTGTGGGGCACACAACTAGCGGTCATCAGCGCCCGTACAAAATCCCAGTTTTTTCACAGTCTATTCTAGCCATTGTCACGAAGAGGACAACACAACCACCGAGTGCCCGGGCAGAGAAAAATCCCCAACCCGGCCGGGAATCGAACCCGGGACCCTGTGTTTGGTCGTTGCGGACGTCACATGACATCCGTTCAAGTTCGTTTGTTGATCCTTCCACTCAGTTTTTTTTTATTACAGAGGCCAACCAGCTCTCTGACCGTACATGCTGAGCTACCGTGCTGGCTGTTTCTTTATTAAACATTTTAATTTTTTCCTTTGTTATTTACAAAATTTCAACGTATGAGTAAAATTTAATAAAGCTATAATTTTCCCAAAAGTTTGTTCACTCATACAATCATTTCAAGTTCACTTGTATAATCTGTCACTTATTCTGAGCCGTCCGCAGCTCGTGGTCGTGCGGTAGCGTTCTCGCTTCCCGCGCCCGGGTTCCCGGGTTCGATTCCCGGCGGGGTCAGGGATTTTCTCTGCCTCGTGATGACTGGGTGTTGTGTGACGTCCTTAGGTTAGTTAGGTTTAAGTAGTTCTAAGTTCTAGGGGACTGATGACCATGGCTGTGAAGTCCCATAGTGCTCAGAGGCATTTTTTTTGTTCTGAACCGGCCAGTGTGGCTGAGCGGTTCTAGGCGCTTCAGTCTGGAACCGCGCGACCGCTACGGTCGCAGGTTCGAATCCTGCCTCGGGCATGGATGTGTGTGATGTCTTTAGATTAGTTAGGTTTAAGTAGTTCTAAGTTCTAGGGGACTGATGACCTCAGCTGTTAAGTCCCATAGTGCTCAGAGCCATTTGAACTATTAGAACTTCTTCTGGAAGTTCTATTGATGGAAGAGGGTCTTCACTCTTCTTCTCCTCAGTGCCAAAGTAGTAGTAATTATCTGGATTAAGAGTCCAATTCTTTTTTCCGTATTTCTTCATGGCAGTTGTTAGTTTTCGTTCGTTTCATCTGGTCGGGGTGAATTTCGCAAGACAGCCGTTTCATTTCGTCGTTGATCCATTAACTCAGTTTTTTTTTTTTTTTTTCGTTACAGAGAGCAGCTAACCCTCTGACCGAACACGCTGAGCTACCGTGCCGGCAGTCACTAGTCCACGAGCTGCAGACTGTGGATTGCAGTGTCCCACCTACCACGCCTGCTATACTAGTCTTTGACTTAAGTGTTTATGGTATACTGCCTGTTTACATAACTCTGTATTTGAATACACATGTGTATACCAGTTTCTTTGGCGCTCCAGTGTAATACATCGGCGAGGTTCGGCCGCTCTTTAGCGGCTTCGTTAGGAGTTAACCGACAGTAGCAATGAAGAGGCATGTAGTTTGCAAACTGATATTCTCGTCGTTAACGCCAGTTTACGAAATTTATACCACCATATGCATTTGCTTTTACAACGCCTCCACCAGTCCAAGTCTTTCAGTATGCTGATGATACTGCACTCCTCGCTCTCTATCCTACACTCCAGAAATGCTACGATCCTGACCGCAGCGCCATATTCAGCCTGTTTACATACCTCTGCATTTGAATACGCATGTCTATACCAGTTTCTATGGCGCTTCAGTCTAGTACATTGGCGAGGTTCTGCCGCTCCTTAGCGGATGCGTAGGGCGTTAACCGACAGTAGCAATGGAGAGGCATGTGGTTTTCAAACTGATATTCTCGTCGTTAACGCCAGTTTACGAAATTTATACCACCATATGCATTTGCTTTTACAACGCCTCCATCAGTCCAAGTCTTTCAGTATGCTGAATATACTGCACTCCTCGCTCTCTATCCTACACTCAAGAAATGCCAACGATCCCGACCACAGCGCCATATTCTGCATGTTTACATAACTCTGTATTTGAATACTCATGTCTATACCAGTTTCTTTGGCGCTTCAGTGTAGTACATCGGCGAGGTTCGCCCGCTCCTTAGCGGCTTCGTTAGGGGTTAACCGACAGTAGCAATGAAGAGACATGTGGTTTTCAAACTGGTATTCTCGTCGTTAATGCCGGTTTACGAAATTTATACCACCATATGCATTTGCTTTTACAACACCTCCACCAGTCCAAGTCTTTCAGTATGCTTATGATACTGCACTCCTCGCTCTCTATCCTACACTCCAGAAATGCCAGCTATCCCGACCGCAACGCCATATTCTGCCTGTTTATATAACTCTGCATTTGAATACACATGTGTATTCCAGTTTCTTTGGCGCTCCAGTGTAGTACATCGGTGAGGTTCGGCCGCTCCTTAGCGGCTTCGTTAGGGGTTAACCGACAGCAGCGATGAAGAGGCATGTGGTTTTCAAACTGATATTCTCCTCGTTAATGTCAGTTTACGAAATTTATACCACCATATGCTTTTGCTTTTACAGCACCTCCACCAGACCAACTCTTTCAGTATGTTGATGATACTGCACTCCTCGCTCTCTATCCTACACTCCAGAAATGCCAACGATCCCGACCGCAGCGCCATATTCAGCCTGTTTACATACCTCTGCATTTGAATACGCATGTCTATACCAGTTTCTATGGCGGTTCAGTCTAGTACATTGGCGAGGTTTTGCCGCTCCTTAGCGGTTGCGTTAGGCGTTAACCGACAGTAGCAACGGAGAGGTATGTGGTTTGCAAACTGATATTCTCGTCGTTAATGCTAGTTTACGAAACCGGAGCTGCCGCTTCTGCTTAAGGTTGCTCCTCAATGCGAGGTTGAGGGGATTCCGCTCCCGTTCCCCCGCCGAGGGGAATTCGTTGACGCCGTCGGGGATCGAAAGCCGGTCCTCCATATGACGGTAAGGCAGGTTGACCACTCTGTCACCGAGACGAACAGTCATGCAGCACTTCCTTGCCGTTTTTACCGTTACTCTCAAATCCAAGTTTGGTTTCCATAAAGTGCACTGAGTGGTCGCAGCAGCAGAAGGAAAATGAGCAGAGAGAGCCGGAGAAAACGAAGGAATTGACGCGGATTTTGGACAGGAACCGGTCAGAAATTCCGGGAGTATTGACTGTGGGAACGCGCCGGAGAGACAATGGGGCTTGTTAGTACAGCGGCAATGCGTGCACGACGCGCGTGTCTCGGTACCGACGCGCAAGAAACACCCATAAATATCCACAAACAACTATGTAAAAAGACCTCTGCCGTCGCGGATGAGATATAATTCTCGTTTACTGGCATAAAATGACTTCTAAAGGCGTTCGGTTTTTACGGCAATGCAGGATTCCCGGCGCCCTGGTATGCGCGCAGCGCTTTTTGGCTCATATTGGTCGCGATCGCCGCTTCGCATTCCCCTTTATTTATAAGCTGCGCCGGGCCCTCGCTTGACACAATGGGCCGTGCGTACCGACAAAAATGCGCAAGCCGATTGCGGTTCGGCATATTTAAAATCCGACTCCAGCTCGTTTTGGAGGGAGCTGATTATTTGAGGCGTTCGCCTTGAAATTGCGTCGCGTGCTTCCTTTTATCTCAGAGTCGTTTCCTGTTTTTTTTGCATTTTTTGTGCCACTTCGCTGTCAAATCTGAAAAAGCGTAGCTCTGTTCTGCGAAATGCCGGAATAATGTCGTTTCCTTTTCTGCCATTTAGTACTATCGGTGTTTTCGGCGCGAAGAAATAAATGTATTCTACCCTGGGTCTGGTCACAATTTTTTTGCGTCGCGAAGTATTCGAAAGATGTTGTTGACCTTCTCTACTTGGCTCACCGATAGACCAACTGTACACAAATCTCAGCGACCTCTTTCCGCAGCACTCTGCATCCACTAGAAGGAATAGTTTTGTTCGTTAATGATTTTACGCTGATAGCGCAAACTAATTAAAATTAGTTCTCACTTTCGCCAGTAAATAAAAACCGAAAGCTGTAGTCTCTTTTTTTTACCTCATAGAGGCTACATTCTCCTTCTTAATCAATGAGAAGAACAGAATGCAGAGTCCTCAGAACACTGACGGTTACAAAAACATACTTTCTTTTACTGGAGTACCTAATTTAAACATCGATCACAGAGAGCTATAAACAGTATTCCCAGAGTGACGCACAACATTATTTTGTTTTTACATTAAAAATACTGAGTTTAGTTATCACCATATTGGCATACGACGGGAGGTGGGCAGATCAAATAGTTTATGAAGAAATAATTGTACATGAATATAAGTGTTAAAACTAAAATTTCAACAAATATTCTCTTTACTGAAAAATATTTTAATGGGCATAATGCCGTACCGTTATAACGAAGGCATAAAGTGGGTGCCTCGGGGAGTGGCGTGTCCACGCACAGTACGACACATTTCATAACAGTTACTCATATTTCGACTGTGCATAGTCTACGACCGTTCACTGTTCGCACTGTCACAGATCGTACCTGAAAGTGTTAACTACCTAATAACGTACCACAAACTAGAAAGTGCTTTCGTGTATAGTGTGAATATCCTTTAATGAAAGTAACCGAAGGGTTGATAACTGTTAATCGTATGTGCACGGATAGAAATATTTATTGACTGTTCATAATTGTACGAGCAAATTCAGAATAATCTTAGATTAGAGATTAGATGAGATTCAGTTTTCGTTCCATAGAACCAAAAATGAGTTGATTCTCGTGGGTGTGGAAAAAGTCAGAAAGTATAGCAAAAACATAAAAATTTGAATATAATACTCACTTCCATGATCATTTGTCAAGAGATTGTCAAAATATTTGAATACATTACAGTAAACTGGAACTATTAATATTTACAGAATTAATACACTGTCAGAATGAAACATAGTTATGCACTTTTAATACACATATCATACACAGAATACCCAATCTTCGCTGTTGTGACCAACTGCTGTCAGAACTGAAATCTAACAGACATTTTTACTTAAGCTTGTCTAACAGTCCCTATTGCCTATCAAAAGATCTTTCAAACTGCCGGCCAGTGTGGCCGAGCGGTTCTAGGCGCTTCAGTCTGGAACCGCACGACCGCTACGGTCGCAGGTTCGAATCCTGACTCGGGCATGGATGTGTGTGATGTCCTTAGGTTTAAGTAGTTATAAGCTCTAGGGGACTGATGACCTCAGATGTTAAGTCCCATAGTGCTCAGAGCCATTTGATCTTTCAAACTCTTTGTTAACTGTGCTGTGTCTGAAACTACGTTTTTAATGATTGCTGGCAATTTATTGAAAATGTTTGTTCCTGAATACTGGACCCCTTTTTGGATCAAGGTAAGTGATTTTAGATCTTTGTGACCCAGTACTGCAATAAAGGCTGTAAGTATTGGCATCGTTCTGTTGGTAAACACTATTATGCACAAGAAAAATAGTTCAGTTTAGTAACGATACTGAAGTTTCTTAGTGATACAGTTGCCAATATCTTAATAATAATTAAGGTCGCGTGTAAAATAAACACTATGATCAACAACCTTTTCCATTTGTAGCGAATACAGTACACTTACATAAAAATACTTTCGTCCGATTCTTCACAATATTCAAACCACATTGCAATAAAACATACATATTACTACTTTCCGCAAATGCGATTTATATTGCGATACGGCATTGTGCAGCTGCGCATGCGATGCCCGACATCACTGACTGCCTCTTGTACGTGCTGGAGGCAATGACCAACTCCCACGCTAAGACGATAACATGTGTCTTTTTAACGGACTTATTTTTAATTTGTTTTAATAAGACTTACCTGGTGAACTAATACGAAATATTACTGTCACATGAACACAAATGTGATATGATTTAACTACATTTTAGTGTCTGGTCTATTTTTCATTGGAAGGGTGTCCAGTTTTATAACTGTAGATAACTAGTGGCAGCAACAACAAATTTAACTGCAAGATTATTTATTTAAAAAGTACAACCTGTCTCGGCCGCAAATAAGGCCATTTTCAAGTTACACCAAGCAAACGTTCAGTCACATGAACAAAGTCAAGCGAATAAAAACTTTTTACTGTATTTATCTCATTGCACATGTACTTGACTTCACTTGAAAATGGCTGTGCATGAGGCCGAAACCAGTCTTCTTTTTTCAATGAAAAGTTTTTGTGAAGCTGCACAAAATTTTTTATGTAACTAGAAACACAATGTGTGTTAATTTCAACTGTCAGAAAAAGTGGATCCAGCATACACAGTTATTTTATCTCATTGCTTATTCTTAAAACTAATCCTTTGCAAGAAAGTTTGTGTGAATGTGTGAAGAATGTATCATCTCCGTCTGACTAGTATAAAACTAAATTATTTCTAAGTGATAGTCATTTACTGACAGTCATTTATGCACAAGTGTCGCTTGTGTATATTCTAAAACCAGAAAAAGATTTAGCGTAACAACTATAACTAAAATGCTATGAAGTGATACTGTACAATAGTACTAAATATTTTACAAGTTATTTTCCATATACGAAACTGTTCACTGAAAGCACCTCGCAATCACATGCATCTTTCTGCAACTTTTGATACTTACATGTAATGGTTTCTGTTTTAACAGCTGATGGTTAAAGTAAGTCAGTGGTATTATTATTAAACGTTACTGAGCTGTAGAACTGAAGTAAAACAAATTGTCTTCAGTTTCTATGTTGGACTGGCTGAATGTCTTCTGAAATCTCGAATTGGTAAGTAAGTGACTTGCGTTTAAAGAAATTTTGGCGGTTTCATTTGGAATTAGTGACTACTTCTTTTCCTCACTGCGTAGATATACAGATGACTTTGTCACGAAATTATGCATGATTAATTGAATAGCCTTGAAATTTATAATACTGATTCCCATTTCTAACAAAAAACTCAAATTATCAACGGGGCATCAAATCCCAACAGTCTATTGTTTTTTTTAACTCAGCGTAAGAAACAGCTCTGATAAAAACCATCAGTATTATGATAAATCAGAAGCAGTAAAATCAATAGCAGCGTAGGTATGTATGCCTATTAGTTTTCAGTCAGCTGTAAGGCTCCATATATCGGCACACGCATTGCGTTCATATAACATACCTCTGACTATCTCTTGAAATATACATTACCAATGTCTACCACTATATCCCGTTCACTGCTGCGAATTAGAATGGTATTTCTACTGAGGATAGGTCTGTTCAAGGTTTTCGCTGTGCATTTTATGACATCTTAATGGAACAAACCGAAGTATGTAGTCGATGGTTCCTCAGTAGTTGTCCTTTATTCACATATTCCCCGAATCACCAACAATAGGCTCTACAGAGTTAATGTTTTATGTCTTCGTGGTTTTCGTCGTTATGAGATCACGAGCAAGTTTACAATACTTCTCCATATTCTATTTCCAGCGTAACGACTACAGTTCCCTGTATATATCAAACTCATTGTCTCTCATTGTCTCTCAGCCTGTGTTCCACGAACTGTGTGCGCCATCTGCATCTTTCTAATTAGACTCCAAGCTGACCTTCTACTGTGGTTTTGCAGACTCATTGACTCTCAATACTTATTCTGCTCTTCATTATGTTCCAAATGGGAAACACTGATTACAGTGTTTTGAAAAAATCACTTCCGTGGCATCCTGTGACATTAATTTTTTTCTACATACATCTTTATACGATCAGCATTTTTATTTCACTTTTCCTTTGCTATCTGCATTTCGAATCCACACGGACTGCTAAGTAAATCGTTAGTTTGAGCTTTGTCTTGCTACCAAGAATACTGCGTCACTTCAAAGTAGTAAAATACGGTGAACCAGCGGGTTTATTCAGAGTGCCAGGGTCAAATTTATGAATTATTCTGAACAGCAGTGACTACAACCTTCAGAACAGTACGTTCCTTCTGAAATTTTGTAGTTTGTTTGTAAAGTAGTTATAATTTCTTTCTTATTTTAATTACTGTATTATAAATACTGTCCAGCCGATAGTAAGATCACAAGGAGGTGATTTATCCAAAATTCTAAATTAAATTATCGGAAATTCCTTCAGACTGCATATCCTGTGGTAACTGTGCAACTATTGAGGTTTCATACATACTGTTTTATATTAGACTGGTTACGTATGCTGACTCGGAACATGCTTCTCATTTAGTTTTAACAGATATGAAGTTGTTCAGTTCCTTAATGAAACCGATAAATAGTATAAAAAAGTAATATATTAGACAGAAATGAAGGACATATCTATAACTGATTAAAACTGCTGTGCGTTGACTTACTGGAAAAGCCAGCATCGCCCTCGCCTGTGTTAGATTAGATTAGATTAATGCTTGTTCCATAGATCATGAATATGACACTTCGTAATGATGTGAAACGTCTCAGTTTAACAAGTGGTTTCTTTATATGCCATAATTCAAGCTTTTTTATTTTTTATTTATTTCTTTTTTTAGTTGAAAGATTACTGATTTATATCGAAAAATTCATCTATTACGTAGGAGTTGTTATCCAGAAACTCGTCAGACTTTTGATGCTATTTGGTAAGTGACCAAAGACTGAGGAATCTGCTGATTTTTGTGCCTTATATGAATTGTTTATTTTAAACTTCTGTGCCCTTCCAGTAAAATATGAATTAAATCATTTGTGCATTGTCCCACTCGTACCACAGTACATAGGCTTACCTAGAAGAATTCCATGACTTACACAATCAAAAGCCTTTGAGAGATCACGGAAAATCCCAATTATTAATGTTAGGATATTCAGAGGATTTAATATTTGATCAGTGAAAGCATATACAGCATTTTCTGTTGAAAAGACTTTCTGAAAACCAAACTGGCATTTTTTTAGTACTTTATTTTTACTAATATGTGAAGTTACTCATAAATCCATTACTTTTTAAACGATTTTGAGCAAAGCTGTCAGAAATGAGATTGGGTGGTTGTCGTTGTTATCGGACCCATCCCTCTTTTTACGCAATGCTTTAACAATAGTATATTTCGATGTATCATGAAAAATTCCCTGTTTCAGTGAGCTATTACGTATGTGGGTGAGAAATCTACTTACCTGTTTGAAAGAAGCTTTTAGTACTTTGCTGGAGACGCCAGCAATTCCATGCAAGTTTTTACTTTTGAGTGAGTTTATTATTTTACTAACTCCAGAAGGAGAGGTGGGTAGAATTTCAGTTTTATCAAATTGCATAGGTATTGCCTCTTTCATATCTAACTTTGCCCTTTCTAATGAACATCTGGATCCTATTTTCTCCACAATATTTGAAAAAGGATTATTAAAAACATTTTCAACCTCTGACTTTTGTTAATACACTTCTCATTCAGTTTGATGGTAATACAGTCTTCCTGTGCCCTTGGTTGCCCTGTTTCCCTTTCAACAATATTCCAAATTGTTTTCAGAGTTGCTGGACTTTTTAATAATTTTCCTAAATGTAGTACAATGCTTTTGATAATATTTGACTGTTTATGGGTCATTATTCTTTCTTGGTATTAGATACATTTCACTTAACCGGTTAAAAGATACTTTTATCGCTTTGGTGAGCTGTGGTTTTTTCATGGTTTCTTAACTGATATTTCGCTGTTTTCTTAGGGACACTGTTTTCAAAAATACTCACAAACATATCATGAAATAAGTTATATTTTAAATCAGAATCAGGTACCCAGTACACCTCATCCCAGTCTAATTGCTGCAAATTTTCCATAAAATTTGCACCCGTTAAGTCTTTGACTGAACGCACCATCTTGGAGCATTGTTTTGCATTACTGTATGGAGCTATGTCATATACTGTCACCAGCTGTGCATCATGATCAGAAAGACCATTCTTAACAGGATAAATGTTTAGACTATTTGATTTAATGTATCTTGGTCTATGAAAATATTATCTGATAGTGTGTTGCTTTCCCGTACTGCCTGAAAGACCACTAAAGAGCCGTCAAACGAAATAGAACCGTGGAAGCAGTTAGTAGGACGACATCATTGCCATTACTGAGCCTCACCTTCCGCATCCGTCTGTCATTCCCCACTAGGATCCTCTATGAACTTACTAATTCCCACTCTCTCGTCTCCTATAATGAACACCTTCAGATTTCTCATACTTCCCACAGATTTGAGACCAACCGCATTTTTTTTGATCTCTAATTCCTAACCCTTGCTGCACATCCCTCTAACCTTACACCTTACAGACACTCCACTCGACACCCTATCTCAACGCAGCCACCTCCCCCTACGTGGCCATGAAGTCCACCCACAGATGTAGCCATCCCTTCAGCTTCAACAGAATACTCCTCTTCTTCTCCGTGTCAGTGCTCCTCCTGCGCCCCCCCTCCTCCCTCCCCCTCAATCTTTTTCCAAATGCTTGGTTCGAAGCCCTCCTCCACAACTTTTCCTCCCAAAATTCTTTCTAGATCATTTTCTTTCCAACAACCCTCCTCATGTACTATTCAATTCGTGCAACTCCAGTATCGTCAATTGACTGTGTGGTGTCACCGCCAGACACCACACTTGCTAGGTGGTAGCCTTTAAATCGGCCGCGGTCCGTTAGTATACGTCGGACCCGCGTGTCGCCACTATCAGTGATTGCAGATCGAGCGCCGCCACACGGCAGGTCTAGAGAGACTTACTAGCACTCGCCCCAGTTGTACAGCCGACTTTGCTAGCGATGGTTCACTGACAAAATACGCTCTCATTTGCCGAGACGATAGTTAGCATAGCCTTCAGCTACGTCATTTGCTACGATCTAGCAAGGCGCCATTACCAGTTACTATTGATGCTGTAAAACATGTACCGTCAAGAGCGATGTTCACCATTTACGGATTAGAGTTAAGTATTCCACAGCTACGTCCTTTTTTGCTAGTCTAATTTCCTTGACCTGTTCCAGACCTCACGCCAGCCTGCGTGAGCTAAAACGCGTGCCTTTCGGCTTCCTCTTGTAGTACCGGGTTGGCTCTCTTGCCAATCCACAACAGACTGTATTTTTAAAAAAAGGACGACAATATTTTACTTTTCAATGTGCAGTCACCTATTTTAATAAATGTTCAAATGTGGGTGAATTCCTAAGGGACTACACTGGTGAGGTCATCGGTCTCTAGACTTACACACTACTTAAACTAACTTATGCTAAGAACAACACACACATCTACAAGACTCGAACATCCAGCGGGAGGGGCCGCGCAATCCGTGTCATGGCTCCCCAGACCGCGCGACCACCCCGCGCGGCATCTATTTTAATAACTCGTGACTGTAAATAATGAAAAGTGTGAAGTCATCCACAGGAGTACTAAAAGTAATCCGCTAAATTTCGGTTACACTATAAATCACACAAATCTAAAGGTTGTAAATTCAACTAAACTCTTAGAGATTACAATTACGAAGAACTTAAATTGGAACGATCTCATAGATGATGTTGTTCGGAAAACAAATTAAATACTGCGATTTAATGGCAGAACACAGAAAATGCAACATGTGTGCTAAAGAGACTCCCCGCACTACATCTCCGCACTCTTGTGCAGTACTGCTGTGCGGCTTGGGTGGGATCCGCATGAGACACGATTAACGGAGGACACTGAAAAAAATTCAGAAGGGCAGCGCGTTCTGTGTTATCGTAAAATACGGGAGAGAGGGGCAGGATACGTGAATTGGGGTGCCAATCATTTAAACAAAGACGTTTTTCGTTGTCGCAGGAGCTTTCCTGCCATTTCAGTCACTAACATTCTCCTCAGAGTGTGAAAATATTTTGTTGGCGCCCATCTACATAGCGAGAAATGATGATAATAATAAAATAAGAGAAATTAGAGCTCGCAGGGAAAGATTCAATTGTTTCATATGTTCGTTCTTTCCGCGCGCTGTTAGAGAGTAGAACGGTAGAGAAACAGCTTCAAGGTTGTCCGATGAACCCTCTGCCGCGCACTTAATTGTGAATTTCTGATTAATTACGTAGATGAGACGGTTAAAAACATCTACATGATTTATTATTTTTTAGTAACTATGATCTGAAAATTTCATTAATGCTCTCGGCTGAAGAGAGGCATTGTACCACTACCACCTCGACCCGAAGGACGATGGAATGAGCTACCAGTGCGCTAAAGAGAAAATAAAATTATGAAACACCTCATAGTCCAAAGTCGTATTAGTTGCAACAATAACGCTATTTCTTTTTCAATGCTTCATGGCCTATCAACGTAAAGCTGTAGTAAGCAAAACAACAAACATATAATATACTCTATACGAATTCGTTGTGTTGACTCACTTGGCATAACTTCGCCCTCTCTCTTCCCTTTTCCTCTTGCCCTTCCTACCAGTGGCGTCGACTTATAAAAAGTATTGGGGGGGGAGGGGCATACTGGGGGTCTTGCTACGAAAATTTTCTAAATTTTAGATGAAAAATTGTGAGTTTTAAAGTTTTTTTAAGCATTTTATAGTCATATGATCAACAGTAGAGCCCCGCAAATTGGACTCTCGATAACTCGACACTCCGGGAAACTCGAGAAGCCTGACACATTTTTTGGCTTTGAAAAAAGAAACAAAACATAAACACGCACGTTATTTTCCTAAAAAGCTAATTTAATTTACAATAATAATCATGCTTATAGACTATTACAGAGCAGTGAATACATAGCTCTGAAAAGACTGAAATTATACTTAAATAAATCCTAAACTAACATTAAAAGAATAAAACATAAAATATTGCTGTCGCAAAGTGATAGCACTTTGATTAATAAGTGAAATAGCTAATTTAAGCTTACTTTAAATAAGGCTCAGGTTTCATTAAATAAAAACAATATCTCAAAGTTAATGCTTTAATACAGTTAATAAAGTTATTAAACTATGCCTAATACTTTCTGTCAAAAAGTAGCGGGTTTTAATTGGGTCTTACGCCCTAAAAATATTTAAGTACCCGTATTTGAAAATAACTAGTACAGTACAATAGTAATATAATTTCGAAACTGAAAATTTAACATCATGTATATATTTAATTCTCTATTTCATAAAGATTTTTAATAGTGCTCTAAATGCCATTATTAGAGCTAGAGTGTCTTTAGAAAGTTGCAAATTTCGACCGTCTGACTGGGTTACTGAATATGAAGTCGTTGATGACTGGTTGGATATCCAGTTCATCGAAAACATGTAGGTGGGCATGAAGAGCAGCCAAGTTGTTCAATCACTTCTGTCCCACTGTTGATCGGAGATATGATTTCGGACGTCTAAGGGCGCTAAATGACCGTTCTGCTGTTGCTGTCGTGATTGGAACTACCTGGAGAAGCTTAATGCACTTCACTACTACACATAACATTTCTCCAATTGCCGGTTCTTGTGTAATGTACTTTCTTACATCACGCATGTTTTTTAAGACCAGTTGTTTTTTATTAGCGATATCGGCTAACATATTCAATTGTAAGCGCAATCTCTCAATGTCTAGGTCATTTTTGAAAAACTCAGTTGATTTTTCCAAATTTGTTTCACCTCTGTGATCTGTTCGTGTATGCACACACACAAAAATGCATACACGTACAGATCACAGATACTTCAATAATTACACTCGAAAGTTTGGCAATAACATTTGATCTTTAGCAAAAACATCTGACAGTTGGCAGCAGAAACCAAAACATTGCATCGAAACAAGTGTTCAGTTCATAGTGCTGTGAAATGTGGGGAAAAAACCCAAATTGATATTTATAAGAAGAAGAACAACACCAAAAAAGCAACAGGAGCGCAATATGTAGGAAATCGTCCACGCAACCTGTAAGTACAGTTCAAAACATTCAAAAAATGGTCAAATGGCTCTGAGCACTATCGACTTAACTTCTGAGGTCATCAGTCGCCTAGAACTTAGAACTAATTAAACCTAACTAACCTAAGGACATCACACACATCCATGCCCGAGACAGGATTCGAACCTGCGACCGTAGCGGTTCCAGACTGTAGCGCCTAGAACCGCTCGGCCACTCCAGCCGGCACCAGAACTGTCTATAACGTATAGGTACAGTGACCAAAATGCAAATTAAATAGCAAACATATGTACATATTCGAGACCACTGATGATTCCTTGCAGAAAATAAAGGGGAAACGCGTATGGCACTAAAATTGTGTTTTATTCAGTTGGTGTCAGACGGTCCATAAGTAAAAATTATCAATATACCGTTCAATGTAAATAGTTTTGTAGTATTCAACTCATTAGTATTTAGCTCATTACTGAATGTATTTTAAAAGATAACTATCGTCAAACAAGAAAAATAAAAAATTCCATCAAAATTTTGTGATTTTACAAAGCATAATATAACTAATAGTTTTTTTTAAATTATTGGCTCTGAGCACTATGGGACTTAACATCTATGGTCATCAGTCCCCTAGAACTTAGAACTACTTAAACCTAACTAACCTAAGGACATCACACAACACCCAGTCATCACGAGGCAGAGAAAATCCCTGACCCCGCCGGCAATCGAACCCGGGAACCCGGGCGTGGGAAGCGAGAACGCTACCGCACGACCGCGAGCTGCGGACTCTTGAATTATTGGCGGCGGGGAGGGGGGGTGGGTCTCCGCCCCACCAAACGAATTTTTGAGGGTCTCGGGCCCCCTCAGGCCCCATTTAGTCGGCGCCTGTGCTTCCTACCCTACTTACCGCACTGGGCGACACCACAAAATTTTAATAGGTTCGAACGTGGCAGAACGATCGTCCTCCAGGCAGTGGGACTGCCATATCGTGACATTTCGGCTCGTACAGTGCATCGTGTGATGCCTGTATGGAATTACTGGCTGGATGCGGATCGTACGCAACGACGCCACCCGAAGTGACCACAGCGGGAGGTGACCGCCATCTTGTCGGCACGGCCGTCACGGACTGTGCAGCGCTGGCGCGACACTGGAGCAACCGACACGCACTGCTGCTGCTTGACCGGTGGCACACGCGCCATTGCGGCGGCTGCCATTGTCCACTAACCGCAGCGCCTCACACTGCAATGGGCACGCGAATCCCGTCGCTGTCGTGCCGAGTGGCAAATTGTTATGTTTTCAGATCCTACAGTGACGGTCGCATACGTGTCACACTATTGCATTCTTAAGCTAAATATCATCTACATCTACATACATACTCCGAAATCCACCATACGGTGCGTGGCGGAGGGTACCTCGTACCACAACTAGCATCTTCTCTCCCTGTTCCATTCCCAAACAGAACGAGGGAAAAATGACTGCCTGTATGCCTCTGTACTTGCCCTAATCTCTCTTATCTTTGTGGTCTTTCCGCGAAATGTAGGTTGGCGGCAGTAAAATTGTACAGCAGTTAGCCTCAAATGCTGGTTCTCTAAATTTCCTCAGTAACGATTCACGAAAAGAACGCATCCTTTCCTCTAGAGCAGGGCTTCCCAACCTTTTCAGCTGGTGGACCCCTTCTTCAGTCGAAAATCCATGGCGGTACCCTAGTCAGTCAAGAGCACAGTAACTTTAAATTTCAGAGCGAAACCCATGGGAACTGAAAGCTTCTTAATGCAAGTTCCATGTTCCCGATGACCCCCCCCCCCCCCCCAAGTATCAATAGTCTTTGGTTTAGAGATGAATGAAAGCAACTTGAAGGTCAAAAATCGACTTATGAAATAGGCAGTGCATTGACAAAGCAAGTTTAACATTTAATGATGCCTGGGGCCGCATACGTGCCAGCGAGCGCTGTGATTGGTCGACAAAGCTCGCTCCGCGCATGCGTAAAAGGTTTCAGCGCACCTACCGCCGCGAGCCGGCGCACAAACGACCCCCGTATTGAAACTTCCTGGCAGATTAAAACTGTGTGCCCGACCGAGACTCGAAATCGGGACCCGAGTTCGAGTCTCGGTCGGGCACACAGTTTTAATCTGCCAGGAAGTTTCATATCAGCGCGCAATCCGCTGCAGAGTTAAAATCTCATTCGTAACCCCCGTATTGTTGCGAAACAGTCGATCAGAGAAGCCGCATTCTCCGGCACTAAACTGTGTATGCACACATGTTTTTCACACGAAAAAAATTGTGATGAATTTGTTTTTCACCTTTTTATTCAATAATTTTACTCATTATTTTACACGATTTGGTGAAGGGTGGCCGCGGACCCCCTAGAAAGAGCCGGTGGACCCATAAAGGGTCCGAGGACCACACGTTGGGAAGCCCTGCTCTAGAGACTCCCACCCGAGTTCCTGAAGCATTTCCGTAACACTCGCGTGACGATCAAACCTACCAGTAACAAATCTAGCAGCCCGCCTCTGAATTGCTTCTATGTCCTCCCTCAATCCGACCTGATAGGGATCCCAAACGCTCGAGCAGTACTCAAGAATAGGTCGTATTAGTGTTTTATAAGTAGTCTTCTTAACAGACGAACCATATGAACCGAAGACGACTATCCGCCTTCCCCACAACTGCCATTACATGCTTGTCCCACTTCATATCGCTCTGCAATGTTACGCCCAAATATTTAATCGACGTGACTGTCAAGCGCTACACTACCAATGGAGTACTCAAACATTACGGGATTCTTTTTCCCATTCATCTGCATTAATTTACATTTATCTATATTTAGTGTTATCTGCCATTCTTTACACCAATCACAAATCCTGCCCAAGTCATCTTCTATCCTGCTGTCTTCGTGAGAGCAGTTTTAGATGGTGACATCCTGCCCTGCCATAGTCGCTGCTCGCCGGATGAGCGAGTGAAATGCTAGCCTTCTTCGAAGAGCAGCCGATGACACAGCTTCCCTGGCATGGAAATACACCTATCGCGTCATCCACCGAAGATGTCAGGTTTATGATTGGTCTGCAGTTTTTATACCACAATCTTCCAGAAATGACCGTCGATGCTTTGGGGATTCGTGAGGCAGAAGGTTCTACAGTCGTTTATTCAGGCCCTATTTGATTCCGTGTCCGACATTCAGAGACCCTGGCTACAGCACGTGGGCCTTCATACCAGTACGGTCTAGAGTTCCCAACCTCAGAAATTGTAACAGTTTTGCAATCTCATTTTTCTAATCTGTGATACAGATTTCATTTCAGTCAAATATTTTTAAATGGTGCTGCTACTGTACGTAGTGAGTACTGTCGTACATTATAAAGAGGATGCGCCGGTACACCATGTATTTTTATCGTACCATTATTGCTTTCTGCACCTCCTTCTCTGTTTTAACTATACTTCATTTAAGTATGCTACCAAGTAACCCGCGTCTGATCATAAACCAGGCTGTATTCATGAGGACATTAAAGTTCCTCCTGATATCATCGGCGCAATTTTATCTCGGCACGTACTAGCTTCATCTTCCCGTCCAACAACGAACCAAAACTTATGTCATGTCGTAAAAAATTTTCCAGCTTTCCTTACCACTATCTGTTTATTTTATGTTCTTTAATCTAAACGACTGACTTTATTATTTCTCTCTTTCTTTCTTCTCGAGGTTTCGTTTTTTTTTTTTTTTTTGGACAGTTGTCATGTAGTTTTGGTAGTATTCGTTAAGACTGACATTATGTGTATCCAATAAGGAACAGAAGGCCCTGCATAACCCAATAATGTAGAAAAATTAAGGTCGTGGCAAAAACAGACAAAAACACATTTTAGGTTTAATTTTCGTTAGAATAATGAGTATTCTATTTAACAAAGTTCTTAAAACGTGTTTGGGTTTATATGAAGAAACAGTTGTTTGCATAACTGGCAGACCTCGTATCCAGAAAGAAGGTACACATAGATTCATTACCATAACAACAACAACAACAATAATAATAATAATAATTATTATTATTATTATTATTGTTATTATTACTATTATATACAGCTCAGTTACTATTTACATTGCAATGTTAGCTGTAATAGACTCACAAGTGAGATTCTTACGTTCCCTAAGTGACGTAACTTTGAGAGGCGGAGTTAGAAGTGGAAATGTAAGAAAGCAATGGCATGTAGGAGAAATGGCACATGACATACAGATTCGGAACTCAAACACTCACTACTGTTAATGGATGATGGTGATGTGATGGTGGTGGTGGTGGTGGTGATACAATGATGATGACAATGAAATAAATAAATGTTAATGAGCAGTCTATACGAATCACTTCTGTCAGTAACACTAGCTGTGTTTGAACTTGTGGTGTATCTCCTGACCCTTCTGCCGCAGACACAGCAGTAATGATCAAAGATCGACATCACCTTCTCAAATGAACCTCACTTATTGGCCTCTCACCTACACTCATTGCTACGTCGTATATTCCTGTGTTTTCGCTTTTTTTTATTTCTTTTATTTTTATTTTTTATTAATTTTTTACGGAAGAGGAACCCAGGCATGCCCTAGTTTAATCCTCGAGCATATGTTAAGATGAATGATATACAGCAGACAGTGTCAGCGGCGTTAAGAAACAGGTGAAATAGCTAAAGTTAAACAAGGTCCCAGGGACCGATGGAACTCCTCTCGTATTCTGTACAGAATTTCAAAAATGGCCCTGAGCACTACGGGACTTAACAGCTGAGGTCATCAGTCCACTAGAACTTAGAACTATGTAAACCTAACCAACCTAAGGACATCACGCACATCCATGCCCGAGGCTGGTTTCGAACCTGCGACCGTAGCAGTCGCGCGGTTCCAGACTGAAGCGCCTAGAACCGCTCGGTCACAGAGGCCGTCTTGTACAGAAATTGCGGCTGAGATAGCCCCTCTGTTAAACATAGTATACGGTAGATCCCGCGAACAAAAATCCGTACCCAGTAGTTGAAAGAAAGCTCGGATCAGACCTGTCTACAAGGGTAGAGGAAATGATGCACAACATTAACGTCCCATATGATTGACATCTGTGTCTTATCGAATCTTAGAGTGAATTTATAGTTAGAAATACGAGGTGAATTCAAGTTCTAAGGCCTCCGATTTTTTTTCTCCGGACTGGAAAGAGATAGAAACATGCGCATTGTTTTAAAATGAGGCCGCATTCATTGTCAATACGTCCCAGAGATGGCAGCACCGTACGGCAGATGGAATTTTACCACCAGCGGCGAGAATGAGAACTGTTTTAAATACTTAAAATGGCGACGTTTTCCTTACTTGAACAGCGTGCAATCATTCGTTTTCTGAATTTGCGTGGTGTGGAACCAATTGAAATTCATCGACAGTTGAAGGAGACATGTGGTGATGGAGTTATGGATGTGTCAAAAGTGCGTTCGTGGGTGCGACAGTTTAATGAAGGCAGAACATCGTGTGACAACAAACCGAAACAACCTCGGTCTCGCACAAGCCGGTCTGACGACATGATCGAGAAGGTGGAGAAAATTGTTTTGGGGGATCGCCGAATGACTGTTGAACAGATCGCCTCCAGAGTTGGCATTTCTGTGGGTTCTGTGCACACAATCCTGCATGACGACCTGGTGGGTGCCACGAATCCTGACGGACGACCACACAGCTGCCCGTGTGGCATGTTGCCGAGCAATGTTGACGCGCAACGACAGCACGAATGGGACTTTCTTTTCGTCGGTTGTGACAATGGATGAGACGTGGATGCCATTTTTCAATCCAGAAACAAAGCGCCAGTCAGCTCAATGGAAGCACACAGATTCACCGCCACCAAAAAAATTTCGAGTAACCGCCAGTGCTGAAAAAATGATGGTGTCCATGTTCTGTGACAGCCAGGGCGTAATCCTCACCCATTGCGTTCCAAAGGGCACTACGGTAACAGGTGCATCCTACGAAAATGTTTTGAAGAACAAATTCCTTCCTGCACTGCAACAAAAACGTCCGGGAAGGGCTGCGCGTGTGCTGTTTCACCAAGACAACGCACCCGCACATCGAGCTAACGTTACGCAACAGTTTCTTCGTGATAACAACTTTGAAGTGATTCCTCATGCTCCCTACTCACCTGACCTGGCTCCTAGTGACTTTTGGCTTTTTCCAACAATGAAAGACACTCTCCGTGGCCGCACATTCACCGGCCGTGCTGCTATTGCCTCAGCGATTTTCCAGTGGTCGAAACAGACTCCTAAAGAAGCCTTCGCCGCTGCCATGGAATCATGGCGTCAGCGTTGTGAAAAATGTGTACGTCTGCAGGACGATTACGTCGAGAAGAACGACAGTTTCATCGATTTCGGGTGAGTAGTTAATTAGAAAAAAAATCGGAGGCCTTAGAACTTGAATGCACCTCGTATTTACATTGCAGTGTTAGCTGTAATAGGCTCACAAGTGAGATTCTTACGTTCCCTAAGTGACGTAACTTTGAGGGGCGGAGTTAGATGTGGAAATGTGAGAAAGCAATGGCATGTACAAGAAATGGCACATGACATACACATTCGGAACTCAAACACTCACTACTGCTAATGGATGATGGTGATGATGGTGATGTGATGGTGGGGGTGGTGGTGGTGATATAATGATGATGACAATGAAATAAATAAATGTTAATGAGCAGTCTAGACGAATCACTTCTGTCAGTAACACTAGCTGTGTTTAAACTTGTGGTGTATCTCCTGACCCTTCTGCCGCAGACACAGCAGTAATGATCATAGATCGAAATCACCTTCTCAAATGAACCTCACTTATTGACCTCTCACCTACACTCATTGCTAAAAAAATCGGAGGCCTTAGAACTTGAATGCACCTCGTAATACGGTTGCAAGCGGCTCTTAGGCCGCTCGGGAAGAACTGAAACTGAAAGGCTCACCGACCGCTCTTTGAGCGTGCAGACGCAGTTTCTTATGAGCGATCCACCATGGCGCCCTCACTGGGCCGGAGCGCCCGTTTGTACTCCCCAGAAAAACCGACAGAAAGCGCCTCTCGCAGAGCAGCTCATGAGCCGCCCGCGAGCGAGGTACACACTTGCGAGCGGCGTATTAATGAGCGGTTCATGAATCCCTCGGCTAGCACGGCCTTTACACACATTTAGAACACACACTGACCCCAGACATAATAAGCTATTTTGAACAGAATGTCCTCCCTTCATGCCAACGAGCAGGGATCCAGAAAACATAGGTCATGCGAAACCCAACTTTTCAATCAGTACCCCACCAACGCTTGTTAACGAAGGTACAGAGTGACAATTAGTGAACGACACGAAATAAAATCGTCATAACTTCTGAACGGTTTGCGTTAGGACTTTCAAGCTGCACGCTTAGCCGCGGGGCATGATGGGAATTAGTATGCAGATGCGTGGTTTGGTTTATCGACGGAGCCCCTTTCATTTGCACGGGTTCGTCAATAAGCAAAACTGGCGCATTTGGGGGACTGAGGACCCGCATTTCCCGGTCGAGAAGTCTCTTCGACCTCAGCGGGTGACTGTGTGGCGTGCAATGTCCAGTCGCGGAATAATCGGCGCGATATTCCTTGCTGGCGTGGTGACTACCGAACGGTAGTGAAGGTTTCGGAAGATGATTTCATCCCAATCATCCAAAGTGATCCTGATTTCGCCAACATGTGGTTCATGCGAGACGGAGCTCGAACCCATCGAAGCAGGAGAGTGTTTGATGCCCTGGAGGAGCACTTTGGGGACTGCATTCGGCTCTATGGTATACAGAGGCCACTCGTACGGGTCTCAAATGATTCAAATGGCTCTGAGCAATATGAGACTTAACCTCTGAGGTCATCAGTCACCTAGAACTTAAAACTACTTAAACCTAACTAACCTAAGGACATCACACACAGCCATGCCCGAGGCAGGATTCGAACCTGAAACCGTAGCGACCGCGCGGTTCCGGACTGTAGCGCCTAGAACCGCTCGGCCACTCCGGCCGGCCGCACGGTCTCGATTGGCCGCCATATTCCCCATATCTGAACACATGCGACTCCTCTTTATGGGGCTATATTAAAGGCAAGGTGGACAGCAATAACCCCAAGACCTTTGCTGAGCTGAAAACAGCCATTCAGGAGGTCATCGACATCATCGATGTTCCGAACTTCCGCGGTTCATGCATAATTTCGCTATTCGTCTGCGACACATCATCGCCAGTGATGACAGGCATATCGAACATGTCATAACCTAAATCCGAATATCTGTAGTGACGTTTACTTGTTGAATAAACTGTATGAACGCCGTAGTTTTGTAATTAATTTACGTTTTTTTCTTATAGTTCAGTAACTGCCACCCTGTGCGTACATATGGGTATGAAACGAAATTTGTGTCTTAACGGATTATTTGTTGGTAGCGAGGAAAAAGCAAGTTGTCTTGGTTGGAGATTCACTGACACATGTAGGGGTGGCTTTAGGCGTGCTCTAGGGAAGAGTAGGGGTACTTGCTGTGTGTGTAGCGTATTGTTGGCCTGGCATGCAATATTAAGAGTAACCTCAGACGTTTTGCCGCTGATGCAGTTATCTATAATGCAGCATTACCTGAAAGAAGCTGCATGAAGTTTGTCAGATTTTCGTTGGATTTCAAAATGACGCAAAAATTTTCTGCTGGCTACAAATATTTTTAAATGTAAAATTGTGCATTTTACAAACAGTCAAAAATCATTATCTTATGACTACAGTGTCAACGAGTCGCAACTAGAGTCAGTCAACGTATACGTATACCTGGGTACAAATGTTTTCAGTACGTCGCGTCCTTCAACTCTCAGGTATTAAATACATTTTTAAACGTTTAACACCAAATCTACTATTTATTTACTGGATGACTAGTTTCAGGCTTTGCCCATTTTCAAAAGCTACCTATTTGTGTTTAGGATATGTTTGGTATGGGCAGTTCTGTATGTCGTCACGTTCAAATTTATCGCAGATCTTTATTATCCAGCACTACGTGGTCGACATGACAACGATATTTTACATACAATGAAGAATTTGTTCTTATTGGATTATACTGTGTGTCACACTGACTAATTTATTGTAGGTAAATTTTGACAGATGTAAATAAAAAGCAGCTTTGGCGTTAAACATTTTAAATGTCTTTTCTTTAATATATCTGGGTGTAACAATTTGACAGGATATTGACTAAAATGATCCCTTCGGCTAAGTCGCCGGTGAAACAGCTGGCACACTTCCGTCCATTTGCGGGAAACTGAAAAAGTAAACTCAGTATATAAAGGAGATTGCTTGCTAAACATTCGTGCGATCCACACAAGAATATTGCTCAAATGTATGGGACCCATACCGAACAGAACTAACAACGGACGTTGAACGTGCACAAAGAAGGGCAACACGAGTGGTCACAGGTTTGTTTGACCTCCGGAATGTATCACAAAATACTGAAAAACCTGAACTAGGAGGCACTTGAAGAGAGGCGCCAACTATCCCGCAAAAAGCTACTATGAAATGTCAAGAAATGAGGAATTTAGAAATGTACTATGGGGCCCTATGCATATCTGACATAAGGACCGAAAAGACGAGGTTAGACTAATTACAGTACGCGCAGGGGCATTTATACAGATATTTTACCTGCTCTCCATACGTCAATGGGACGGGGATAACAGCTATTACATGGTGGAGTGTAAAGTGCCCTCTCACAACTAATAAAACATTCCGAGCTATTATGCCGTGGTCAATTGGATTTCACATTTAAACCCAATCAAATGGTTCAAATGGCTCTGAGCACTATGGGTCTCAACTGCTGAGGTCATTAGTCCCCTAGAACTTAGAACTAATTAAACCTAACTAACCTAAGGACGTCACACACATCCATGCCCGAGGCAGGATTCGAACCTGCGACCGTAGCGGTCTCGCGGTTCCAGACTGCAGCGCCAGAACCGCGCGGCCACTTCGGCCGGCATTTAAACCCAATCGTCCAGAACTGTGGAGGACATTTTCAATGAGAATCGTAGACTTTTTGAGTGTCCGATTCAAATCCTAGATCGCTACTGACAGCAGCAAAATTCTGTTTATGCGCGCTCCCGCGCAGTGCCGTGACATATGCTTTGAATATCCGATCGCAAATGAACGTTGTCGATGGCCGCCGAGAGCTGTTGCTGTCACCTCGTGTTATAAGACTGGTACATATCTTCTTCAGCACCATATGTTGTTCAGTTTCAGGCCCTCCTCCTTCCAATTGAAATTCCTTGGGTGTTTTACAATCTCGATGGCCTCCTTTCATGATATTCGCTTGTGGCTGCCAGTACTTGAATCGCGTCAAAATGAATGTGATGATCTCCTGGTTGCAAAATATGCTCCGCAACAAGGAATTGTAATAGGAAGGAGGATGGCCTGAACCCGAAAGACATTTGGATTCCGGCACTGAAGAAGATGTATACCAGTGTCCAGCAACAGCGGACGACGGCAGTCGACAACGGCCAATTGCGCTCGGATGTTCAAAGAATGCGACATTACGCCACTGCGCGGGAGCACGCGTAAACGGAATTTTGCTGATGTCAGTAGCGAGCCAGGGTGAGAATCGAACAAAGAGGCTACGGTTCCACTTGAAAATGTCCTCCGCATATGGGTACGAAAGGTTAGGTTTAAATATGAAATCCATTCGACTACGGCATAATAGCCCGGAAAGTTTGTAGAGTATGGGTGTAGATGTAGATAAATATGTGGACGTGTATCGTCAGATTTTTATTCTCTTCCGGGTCTCAGGAAAACCCTCGTGATTTTTGTACCGCTATTTACCAGAAATTCTGTAGAAAATGACATACGTACCTGATCAAAAGTGTTCTGATACGCCTATGTAACGCTGAATTGACCACTAGATGTCACGAAAGGCGGATCCTCCTGTGTAAAAGGACGTAGGGGGTATGTTTTTCAGGATCAGGGTGCGTTTACCTTATTACGCTTAAGGTAACGCTAAATAAGGAAAAATTTGAACACATTTTACACATTGTGTACAGCGTACTGTAGAGGAACAGTTCGGATACTATGATTGTATCAGCATGTCAATGCACCATGTCAAAAAGCAACATCTGTGAGACATTAGTTTGTGGGCAATAACGTTGCTAAAATGGACTGTCCTGTCCAGAGTATAGACCTCGACCCAATGGAACACCTCTGGAGCGAGTTGAAACGTCGACATTGTTCCAGACTCCAACGTACCACATCACTATCTTCTCTGGTTTCGACTGCCATCAGCCAACCATACCTCCACCTACTTTCAGACACCTCAGGTAAAGTGTCTGCAGCAGAGATCAAGCCGTTAGGAACTGGACAGGTAGACACACTCCATATTAATTTCCACTGATGGGTGTCCAGATAATTTTGATCAGATGCATCTACACTCAGCGGGTCACTGTAGAAAGTCAAACAGCAGTTCTTGTATTATGTATTGCAGTTTCCTTCATTTCCATTCACGGAAAAATGACCATTTACGAAATATGTACTAGCTGTTATTAGTCTAATTCTGAATTCAGTGTCTCTATTGCAGCAATGTATCAGTGACTTAAGAATATTTCCAGTTTAAGCGCGAAAATCAATACTAAGAATTTGCGTACCACATTTTTGCGAGACGAACGTCTTTCTTCGAATGCCTGTCAGAGAAGGCTTTAGAGCAGTTCCACTGCACTCTCAGTCACTCTCTATCTATGAAAAAAATTGGTGCCGCCCCCCGTCGTATACACTCGACGTTCCCCGTTAGTCTGATCTGACCTAGAACACTAGACAAGTAATCCGGGAGATACTGTACAAGAGTTTCGTAAGCAATTACTATCGTAGAAAAAATTGCAGTTTCCCCGCATCCTATCACTGAATAGAAGCCTACCGTTTGCCTTCCCAACAAATGAGCTTCCAATTAGTTCCATTGAACATCGTTAACGATTCATTAAATGCAACGCTTCGCATTTCTCTGCATTAAGATTTATTTAATGTCTTTACACAAGGTCAGCATCTTATCTATGAATAAATAGATGTAACTAAAATATTTACTGGATAACATTTACTGACAGATAACAGTCTCATACGCGAATAGCTTGGGTTTGTAACTAATCCTTTCTCTCCAGTCATTAATTAATATATGTCATCTACAGCAATGACAATACCAAGTGTTCTTGGTCCACATCTGAAGTTATTTTCGCTGCTGCCAATGGCTCAAGATCCAGGATTACATGTTTTTTTTTTCCTTATCTGTCATGTCTACTGTGCGATTATACGCTTCCATTTCTTTGCTCAAAATATACCTCGGGCGACCTATACGTTACGCAAGACAATGTACCGTGTTGACACTCCTAAATTGTGTCAGAATTGCTTGAGAAACACTGCAAGAACGAGAGGTGCTTGTATGTGTACTGTCAGAATGGACTCTGCTGTTGCAGATTAGATTAAACTATAACTACAAACCATCGTTGCTTCAAACTTACGTTGGTAATTGCAGAAAAATGAAACAATTGCTCTGCTTTAGCAATTACTTTTTCATCCGATTCGTTTGGAACAGAAGCAGTTCAAAAACAGCGTTGTAATTCTCCGCTCGAACTGGACCGAGCGAGATGGCGCAGCGATTAGCATACTAGACTCGCATTCCGGTCATCCTGATTTAGATTTCCTGTAATTTCCCTAAATCGCTTCAGGCAAATGCCGGGATGGTTCCTTTGAAAGGGAACGGCAGATTTCCTTCCCTAAACCGAGCTCGTGCTCCATCTCTAGTGACCTCCTTGTCGACTGATCTCCTCCTCCTCTGCTCGAGCTTGCGAAACAAATGATAATTGTCTTGTGAATTTACGAGGCGTGTTTTTTAAGTAATTACCGTTTTGAAATTAAAAAATTATTTTTACATGAAAGCTTGTACCTTAATCTACTTTTCTACATACTTTCCGCCAATATTGAAGCACTTGTCATTACGTTGCACCAGTTTTTGAATACCCTCCTCATAGAAGTCTGCCGCCTGACTTGTTAACCACTGCATCACCACTGTTTTGACTTCGTCATCGTCTTGAATACGCTGACCGCCCAGGTGTTTCTTCAAATGCAGTCACTGGGCGCAAGATCGGGGCTGTACGTAGGATGATCTAGAGTTTCCAATCGAAAAGATGTGATGAGATCTTTGGTCTGATTCGCCATATGCGGACGAGCATTGTCTTGCAGGGAAACGATGCCCTTACTCAACTTCCATGGACTGTTGCTTTGATGCTGGTGTGACGTAGGCCACCCATGCTTCATCGCTCGTAACAATTTGGCTTAAGAAATCATCACCGTCGTTGTGGTACCACTCAATGAAAGTCAATGCACTGTCTAAACGTTTGGTTTTGTGCACACCCGTCAACATTTTCGGTAACCAACGTGGGCACAGTTTTCTGTAATTCAAGTGCTCGGTCACAATGCCATCAAAACACTACGAGAAACATTAGGAAAGTCATCCCACAAGGAAGAAATCGTAAAGTGTCTGTTTTCTCTCACCTTGTTGTCCATTTCCTGCACCAAACTTTCATTAACGACCGAAGGACGCCCACTCCGTTGTTCATCATGCACATTTGTGCGCCCATCTTTAAATGCTCTCACCCACTTCCTTACCATTCCATCACTCATATAATGTTTTCACCGTAAACTGCACAGATCTCACGATGAATATCGATAGCTTTTAGGCCTTTAGCACTAAGAAATCTTATAACAGCCCGTACTTCACAGTCGGCGGGACTCACGATTATCGGAGGCATCTTAAACACTCAGTACACAACGTAAACAAGGAAGAATCAGAGTGTAATGGAGTCAGTACGTAGTGTGAAATGGCTCTAAATGGTTCAAATGGCTCTGAGCACTATGGGACTCAACTTCTGAGGTCATTAGTCCCCTAGAACTTAGAACTACTTAAACCTAACTAACCTAAGGACATCACACACATCCATGCCCGAGGCAGGATTCGAACCCGCGACCGTAACGGTCTCGCGGTTCCAGACTGCAGCGCCTAGAACCGCACGGCCACTTCGGCCGGTTAGTGTGAAATCTTACGGGACTTAACTGCTAAGGTCATCAGCCCCTAAGCTTACACACTACTTAACCTAAATTATTCTAAGGACAAAAACACACACTCATGCCCGAGGGAGGACTCGAACCTCCGCCGGGACCAGCCGCACAGTCCACGACTGCAGCGCCCTTGACCGCTCGGCTAATCCCGTGCGGCTCGTCAGTACATAGATTAAGGTTCAGGCTTTCATGTAAAAATAAAATTATTGAGATATCTTAGCACGTCTTCTTTTAATTTCAAAACGGTACTTACTTAAAAAACACGCCTCGTAATATCGTGTGTGACGTTGTCAGAAATAAAAAATACGTCGACTCGCGGCAGTATTTCTTAAATTTCTTCGTTCTTTGTACTAATAATTAATGACATTTACGCACTACAACACCGATGCTTCCCGGTGAAAGTGACGTCCTGTTTGCCTAGCGGCTAGTATAGTGAGGGGAATTCTGAGAGGGGATTCTGAGAGCATATCTTTTTACAGTCCACCACGAAACGAGAATAAAACTTGAGACACACCTTCAGCTGATTTGAAAATATGACTTGGCACAGTTTCGTGTACGGCTGGAGGAGGCAAATACGTGCTGAGAGAATCGCCGAGCCGTGTGACGCACGATATTTCGAGGTGAGCGCGACGTAGCTGGGACCGGGGGTCCGCCTTGGTGGTCCCGCGGCGAATTCATGTAGGCGTCGCGCACTCGAAACAAAGCTTCATAACTCGGCGCCACGTCACTATCAATGTAAAATAAAGACCGCAGCCCGTCCGTGGAATCCCAGCGGCTCTCCTTGCGAGCCTAATTGCTATTCCGTTGACATCCGAGCGCCAAGTCTTACGTCTTTACGAGGACACGGGTCACTGCGAGCCGAGATCGACGTCTCGGATGCGCATGACATTGTAAGGCTGCCCAATAATTCCGACGCGCTGATGTGCTGCTGAACGATTTAGTTCCCTTCAGACAGCGTGACGTTACTGCGATGCGTACTCGTGACGTTATTTATTAACGCAGTACAATTGGACTGTGGAAGCTTTAGTGGGAAACGCTCGGAGAAAGCATACGATACGCCGTGGGAGGTAAGGAGGGAAAGGAGGTATCCGGCACATCTGATTAAAATAATCCGAAGTATCTGTAGGAACATGATAACTGCTACAGAGACTGAAAGAAAACTGCCATTTCAGAGACAAACAAACCAAGGAGTACGGCAAAAGAGTAGAAGATTCCCAGTGATACTTAACATCTTTATCGATGATTTGTTGTTGTTGTTGTGGTCTTTAGCCCAAAGACTGGTTTGATGCCGCTCTCCATGCTACTCTATCCTGTGCAAGCCTCTTCATCTGCGAGTAACTACTGCAACCTACATCCTTCTGAATCTGCTTACTGTATTCATCTCTTGGTATCCCTCTACGATTTTGACCCTCCACGCTTCCCTCCAATACTAAATTTGTGATCCCTTGATGCCTCAGAACATGTCCTACCAACCGGTCCCTTCTTCTTGTCAAGTTGTGCCACAAGTTCCTCTTCTCCCCAATTCTATTCAGTACCTCCTCATTAGTTACGTGATCTACCCATCTAATCTTCAGCATTCTTCTGTAGCACCACATTTCAAAAGCTTCTATTGTGTTCTTGTCTAAACCATTTTTCGTCCATGTTTCACTTCCATGCACGGCTACTCTCCACACAAATACTCTCAGAAAGGATTTCCTGATACTTAAATCTATGCTCGATGTTAACGAAATTCTCTTCTTCAGAAATGCTTTTCTTGCCATTGCCAGTCTACATTTTATATCCTTTCTACTTCGACTATCATCAGTTATTTTGCTCCCCAAATAGCAAAACTCATCTACTACTTTAAGTGTCTCATTTCCTGATTCCCTCAGCATCACCTGATTTATTTGGACTGCATTCCAGTATCCTCGTTTTGCTTTTGTTGATGTACATCATATGTTCTCCTATCAGGATACTGTCCAGTTCTTCCACGTTCTTCGCTGTCTCTGACCTCAAGGTTTTTATTTCTTCTCCCTAGATTTTAATTCCTACTCCAAATTTTTCATTTGTTTCCTTTACTGCTTGCTCAATATACAGGTTGAATAACGTCGCGGATAGGTTACAATCCTGTCTCACTCCCTTCTCAACCAGTGCTACTCTTTCGTGCCCCTCGACTCATAACTACCATCGTCTTTCTGTACAAATTGTAAATAGCCTTTCGCTCCATGTATTTTAGCCCTGTCACCTTCACGATGATTTAGAGCGAACCGTGAGCATTAGAAAATTCTACCCTCCGCTGATGTTCAAGCCATAATGTGAAACAGTGATCATATAGCAAACAGCAGCAAATAACAGCATATAACAAATACAGTGCATTCTGCATGAGCCAAGGTACGACCAGAATTTAAAAATTACGAAAATATAATTAATATGAACAGAAAGATTGCTAGAACTTGTAAAGAGAAAACAATACGAAACGTTAAGCCGTGACCTTAAACATAATTTTCTGTCTACGTCTCAAAATCGTACGTCACCATAGACACAAATGTTATTTGTGAATGCCTGCAATATATCGAACGCTTTCAGCCAATAATAGTAGGTTCCAACAGCTGTTGCTTGTTGTTGTCCCATCTGCACATGACGTCCCACGCTAGCAGTCTCACGTTGGGTTGGAGGTGGGTGACACATTGCGTTATTGTGTGTTCCCTACAAGACTTCATGCTACGACGTCTGTTTTCACACTTACCTCGAATCCACAGCACTCTTGCTGTTATAAGTACATTGATATGGTGATTTTCCAGGTTTTCTCTTCGCCGTTAACTGATGATATGTTTTCGGATTTCCAACCGGTTTGGTTATTCGATTTTGTGCATAATATTATGCTCGCTCAGATTCAGGAAAACAAAGAGCATAATCGAACTAGACAGTAAACAGAGGTATAACCAAAAATATGTCATTTTTGCAAGCTGTGAACACACAGAAGAACGTATTTTTTGTCTTAGTCAAGAAACCATTGAGCTAGAAACGATGAACATAAAGCACAAAATAAACAGGAGCAAACATATCACTTAAAACATAAAATGCGCCCAGTTGTATGCATTAACAAGAAATTGTTGCATTACAGTCCATCACAAACAAATGAAAATTAACATTATACAGTCATTATAGAATGTTCACTATAAATAAACTCAAAAGGACACCGTATGTTTGAGGATTGTTGGTACATAGAAGACTTGATGTAAATCAAGGATGTCAGTCTCTTTCAGTTTATGTAGAAACGCTACTCTGTGTGCGCTGAACTTCTTGCGTGCGAAAATAATATGCTAAATGTCTCCTGGCGAAGTATTGTCATTGTCATAGGAATTATATGCACATTGATGTGGAAAAATGTAAAACTAAGTCTCCTCCTGACAATAGTGGATATCCCTTTTCCCTTGCAATTAAAGTAAGCGAATTATGGGTGTGGTGGTACTGCTGGCTGGATATTTGCTTATGTTGACCCTTGAAGCAAGATGTAAGGTTCCATTCTTCTTATCACTTAGAGACTCATCTCTCCCTAATAAAGCGGCTAAATTCTCTAAATGGGAATTTAACATTCAGTAATAATCCTTTGCGAGTAGCTTCCTTAGCTACTTCATCGGCTCGTTCATTATCTTCTATAACAGAGTGTTAATGTGTGCCACACCCATTTCGTATATCACATGGTGTCTCTACGGTTCTAGAGGGTTATTAAAAATATGTTTAATAAGTTGAGCGAACAACAATAGTAGGTTCTTGTCTCAGAGAGAAGGAGTAAGTCTAGGTACCTGTCTCGCCTTCGAAAGTAATGTTACCTGTCGGGTCGTCCTTTTCATCACTTATATCCCTCCTTAATCAACGGGTTTTTTATATACCGGACTGCATATTGCCTTTTTATTGTTTGTGAAAGTTCCCAAGAATACAAAAAGGCCTACTCTATAAGTAATCGGATGCCACAAAGGCATTTTAAAATCTATACATATTGGCTGTCTCTCCTAAGGGTCGTCATGCCTATCTACTCTGGTGTTTCGGCAGACATTTGCAATTTCGTTTTTGCTTTGTGTCGCTGGGGTCGCCCAAGCAAATACTGTTAATCACGACTTTCATGCGACGCCAAGCGTCGTGAGAAAGCGTCAGTTTGTTTCCCATTACAAACAAAATAGCTTTCAAAGTGAAATTTTACATACTCGTTCGATAGACCAGTCTCAAATTAGTCTAGTACGATTTTCATTATATCGATATGTATTAACAGGTACATAAATACACAAAGAATATTGCACTTCTGGCAAAATGGAGGAGTGCAAGAAAAAAGTTCACAGACGCAGTCAGATGCAGGTTTGCTGAATAATTAATTTAGAACAATCTTATCAATGATACTTTCACTGAATAAAAGGATACAATTTTGGGTAGATAATTTCACTTGGCTGGATTAATCTCGGACCGCTGTATCGAATGAACACGTAAAATTCCTTTCTAATTTTGTTTTTAACGGGGAAGAACCCTACGTTTTCCGTCAGAATTGGGTTTCGCTTGTAAGACGCGATAAGCAGTAGTTGATTGGGCTGACTCCCGCTGCACACTGCAACACCGAAATTGCAAATTTCTGCCGTAAAACCAGAGACAATGTCCCTGAAAAAAAGTATATATATATAACGCACCTGACAACTCTTAGCAGATACGTACACACTTTACAGTCAACCACTGACGTCACCGATTACCATCGCAAGGAACAGGTAAATATAAGCAGGGACAACAACAGGGACTGTAGGCAATACTCATAATTGGTTAATTTGTTCAGCGCTACGAAGCACAGTTATTTTATATGAAAACAGTTCAGTTTTTTCCTAGAGGCACTGAACTGAAGTCGAAATGACCCTTGCTGGCCACAGTGAATAAGGCATGTAATAATTGACGCTCAGAGCAAAACATTGCTTACCGTGAAAATTGTTATGCAATAATAATGCTACGTCCCGCAGCAGAAATCTTTCCTCCGATCAGCATGCATGAAAAGAGAAAGTAACCACCGAGTTACGACGTGGAATTTCGCGGATCAAATATGGTCTGTGAGAAACCACAATTACGTTTACGGAGGAAGTGTCAGACTGTGTCCAAAGTATTTTTCCCAGGTACAAATTCACTCTGTGTTTCATGAAAGACATAGTTGCTTAGTTTAACCATCAGCTGTTGTCGAATACCTTAAATTGCTACTAGTTTCGGGCCATACGAGAACCATGTTCTGGCATCTGTTAATTATAAACGAAACAGATCGTGATTCCAGTAGTAAATTGGTTCATTTTGCCTATAATTTCCAGGTGCCAGAAGATGCTCGAAACTAGTAGCATCTTGATAAGGTTCTTGACAGCAGCTGATGGTCCAAACATCTTGAAGCTGTGGAGCATCACCTTGTTAAAAATGTTTCTCTTCATTTTGTTCCCTATGAATGTTATTACTGTATCTTGAGGATTAAGAGCCACTCTCCACACTATAAATTAAGAAAAAATAATTAAATCATTAAAATGGGAGGTTTTGCCAGTGTTAGACAGGAAGATTCCACTAAACTCTCCAGTATTATACACAAGTTTTAGTACATCCGTAAATCAACGTTCCATCATGAAACAAAGAGACACGTGTGTAGTTGAAGACCATCTAGAAATTACGCGAGAAGCGGCCGTCACGCGTTTTGCATTTGTAACCGAGCGTAGTCTCGCCCTTTTCTGGTGAATTCGTTAGCACACGCGCAGGAAGTCGCTCTCAACAATTCGGCTTAGCTCACAGGCTGTCGTAAAAGAAAATTATTCCTCAAAGCTGCCTCTTACCCCTTGTTCGTGAATCACACTTCCAGGAAAGTCGATCCGCGTCAAACCGTTCTGCCCAGAAGCCTCGCGCAACAAGGACAGCTCGGTCACGCACGGAATCACGGAACTCTGGAGGGCAGCTGATAATGATCTTCTAACCTCTTTTCCAGCACCACGTACCACATCCGCTATCAGGAGAAGACATCGTGTGACAACGTATCAGCATCTGTGAATAATATTTCAGTCTATGTTGAAACAGAAGAGGTGGTGTTTATGCAGATACAAGTTTTCTGAATGTATGTAAGCCTTGTTACAGTTGAAAAAGGTAATAATCTAGGCCACTCAGTATTCTATTCTAAAATTTATCATCAGTCAGACGAAACCATTAGTCTGACAGACGCTGTCCTATCCGCCGAAGAAATTAAAGTATACAGGGTGATTTTGTGATGATGTTACAAAGGAATGATGGAGAAGGGTAAAAACATTAATTTGAGGTCAGGGACCTTGGTCCAGAAACTACCGAGTCGAAAGTTATTAACGGAAATCGTTTCGACACCTCTGAAAGTGGAATACATAACCGTAACTGTTGTTGCTAAAATTGTAGTGTAGGCAGATTTCAGAGGTGGTGGTATGGACCAAAACGAAATGGTTTAAATGGCTCTGAGCACTATGCGACTTAACTTCTGAGGTCATCATTCGCCTAGATCTTAGAACTAATGAAACCTAACTAACCTACGGACATCACACACATCCATGCCCGAGGCAGGATTCGAACCTGCGACCGTAGCGGTCGCTCGGCTCCAGACTGTAGCGCCTAGAACCGCCCGGCCACTCCGACCTGCGACCAAAACGAGAAAAAGGGTCTAGTAACATGTGCTCTAAAATGCGTACCTTAAAGGCTATGGGCGCTTCTTCAGTTCAAGAGATGTATTTCACAGTACCGAAGATGAAAAAGCGCTCATAGCTCTTACGTGTGCATTTTAGAGCCCTTGTTTACTAGACACTTTTTTTCTTGTTTTGCTCCATAGTACCTCCTCTGAAAGCTGCCTATCGTATAAGCTTAGTAACAACAGTACCGATGGTGGCGTGCCAGTTTTTCGGTAACGCATGGCCTGACGTTTTAATGAGTGACTAATGTGGAGAATATAATGGCCAGAGCAACAGCCGAGCGCATTATGTAACAAGGAACGGACAGCATGCCTACATGTAGATAAGCAACATTTAAAGACGAAAATACTCTCAAATTCAGAACGAGTTGAAAGTGTAGTGAATGCACGAGGTGAGAGCACGCAACACGCTATAGCAGCGGAGAGTGATAACAACATAGTACGCAACAGATAGTAAAAGAAGATTATGAAAAAGACCAGATCATACGAGAACCTATAGATGACAATAGGAATTACGAAGAACAGTGATGGATATGACATGAAAAGTGAAAGAGTTTTCTGGTCGGACACGCAGCCTGTTTCCGAAATGTGTGAAAATGCTATGAGGCGAGCTGAATTGCAACCTAACACAGTCTAAGCGATATGTGTGTGTTAACCATAGCATTAAGACAACTTGTTAGGCACATTCATCGAAAAGGCTGTACCATAAATTTTTCTGTCACAGAGGAAATTGATTATATTCAACTCTGTGTTAACAACTTGCTTGCAAACACTGAGGAACTAAGGGCCCTGCTCGACCTTGCCTTTGAGAGGAGGTAGAAGACACTCAGTATCGAACATCTGTACTAGCAGTTACTTACTGATGACACATGACCGAATGGTGTACGACCACAGATTAGAATGGCCCCATAGCATTCACATACGATCAGCCTGCATCGTAACGGCAATGAAACATAGACAAACGATTAAAATCGGCCCGATAAATGCGATGCGCAGCGTCGTGGTGATGCAAGAACTCGGGAAATTGTTCTATGAGATGGACCAACACATACTATGTCCACAGTAGCCATATTCCATACGTGGGGTATTACCACCCCATATGCCAGATACGGCACAGAATATAACATCAGGCCATCATCCAATGCTCGCCATTGTGATGCCGAATAAAAATAAGAGTGTACCAGTGAAAATGGTACTTCAGCTATACCACGACAACAGAACTAAAGAATTAGTTAGGAAAATTTTATTTAACTAATCAATATTTTCAGTACAGTCGGGAGATACAATCAAATATCGCAAAGTTAAAAACAAGAGCAATACTGGGTCGACGCAGCAGACATACTTTCATAATTGACGTAAATGTTAAATTAACATTGTGGCGTAGCAGAGTAATTGATGAAAGAGGACTTCAGGAGGACATAAAAGAATCTGGATTCATGTCATGAGTAGGCTTTCAACCTGCCTACTTTAAAAAATCATGGAGATGTGGGAACAATATATATATATACTGTATGTATCATATTTGAAAACTCGGAAGTCAGTGGCCACATTTATTTCACAATTGCAGACGCAGATGACATAGACCCTAACATCCTGTGCGACCGACTGTACGACCTCCACAAAGCGAAATGGGAATTTATAGGCAGAATTCAGGATACAATCACTGTAAGGAAGCGGATTTGATGTTGACGCCAAAGCCAACGTATTGGTGCGATCACTGCAGACAGTGCAAGACAAGGGGCTCCCAAATTTTGCTAAGAAGTAAAAAGAGATTAAAATTCCCTCGAGTTCCGCCCTACATCCTTTAAGACGCAGACCACGGCGGGCGAGAGGATACTTACCACCACAGAAACCGCAGGGGAAACATAACGACAAAGAAGGCCAAGTTTCTATCGAGCGGCCAAATAACAATTCAACGAACTGTTACACCGAACACAAGTAGATAAATGTGAGGCATACGCCAAGGACCAACTAGTAACATGTATTTGCGGTTTTCCATACAAACTGGCAACAATCAAGTTTCGCTCGCCTTCTGTAGTATCAAAACTGAGACCATCCAGTGGCACGATGACAACAGACTGGGATACATCCGTGCGGTACCTATTGACAACACTGTCGTCGGATGATGTGACGATGGAAGACACAGATTATCATCAGTATCTTCGCCTGAATTAGTAGAGCAACATGTGAATGATAGAACTGTGATTCCATTTGCCCAGGAAGAAGTGAGGCTCGCAATAATGAATTAAAAAAGAAGAAAGCATGGGGGCCAGGTAGAATCACGGCAGAAGTGTTGCGTCAGCCAGTAGACCAAATTTTTCCGTGTCTAAAAGCTTTATTAAACGGCTGTCTTTTGTAGGAACGGGTGCCCAGAATCTGGAAAATCTCGACTGTCGTACCAAAAAGAGGGAAGACAAAAACACAAGACAACCGAAATCTTAGACGCCGATTTGTTTGGCAAATGCTGTAGCCAAAGTGCAGGAAAACTTCCGTGCCGCCGCCTGAGGGATCACAGACAGCCGGCCGGTGTGGCCGAGCGGTTCTAGGCGCTTCAGTCTGGAACCGCGTGACCGCTACGGCCGCAGGTTCGAATCCTGCCTCGGGCATGGATGTGTGAGATGTCCTTAGGTTAGTTAGGTTTAAGTAGTTCTAAGTTCTAGGCGACTGATGACCTCAGAAGTTAAGTCGCATAGCGCTCAGATCCATTTGAACCATTTGATCACAGACACAAAATAGACATTAGTCCCTTGCAGTATTATTTCAGGAAAGGGGACTCCACCGAGGATGCCGTGAATCACGCAGTGATGATGATTATGATGTTTGGTTTGTGGGGCGCTCAACTGCACGGTTATCAGCGCCCGTACAAATTGCCAACCTTTCCTCAGTCCAATCTCGCCATTTTCATGAATGATGATGAAATGATGAGGACAACACAAACACCCAGTCATCTCGAGGCAGGTGAAAATCCCTGACCCCAGCGGGAATCGAACCCGGGAGCTCGGGATCACGGAATGAACACCTCAGACGATATGTACGTTAGAGGCATAGTGACTGATATAGCTATGGCATTTATAAATTTCCAGCGGCCTGCCCTGTTCAAAAGACTGAAGCAGATAGACTGTCACGGGTGTCCCTATAGCACGTTACGAGATTGCTCCACAGACAGGCAGGTGATACTGCAATTCACCGGAAAGAAAAACATCACCAAATGTGGCCAGCAGTGCTCTGTTTGTGGTACAAAGTTTTGGGATATTGGCAGAGAGCCATTGCTGAATCAGCTACAGAATATGTCAAACACTAGAGGCTCCATCGCCTCCGCAGACAATCTGCTAATTATAGTATCTGCCAACACAAGGGCTAAATTAGAGGAAAATAGTAAGGAAGTTCTTGAGCACTTAGTAACTGCTGTGTAGAAAATAAATTAACGATAGCAGCACGCAAAACAATTTATATTTTACTAAAAGGAACATTGGCAAGATCGAGAAACCTCGGAATCAGAATAAATATCCAACCTCTGAAGAGAAAAGATGTACGGTGTTTAGGTACGTAGGTATCGACGAGAATCAAAACTTTCACGCACACGTAGAAATCTTTTGCCAGAGAGGCATTAAACTCTGGACAAAATAGCAACATTCGGACAAAGAAGCTTTCATCAGCCTCTAATTGCAACAAGAAGGTACCACAACGCAATCTTAATCGCTATTGTGGGCTACAGATCGGGAGTATGGGCTCATAGAGCCAGAAAGGCAAAGACAGCACGTGCTCCTGCGTCTGACAGACACATAAAGAATGACACCGACTGAGGCGCTACTGGTGAGTAAAGGCTTGCTGCCACTGCACCTAGCAGTAGGGAGGAGAGGTGCGCAATATTGGGTCACGAAGGGCGAATATGATAAGTTAAGGACTACTGGGCACGAGAGCCAGATCAAATAACGGAACAAAGGCAAGCATTGATAGAAAATGGCAAGAAATCAGGGACAGGGCATATATAGAGAGGAGAACGTATCAGTTCCTCTTCAACAAAAAACAATTATGAAGAATGTTCCACTGCCTTCCGGCCAAGAATACTATACATCAACTGTCGGGGTATGGTCCATATTCCAGCTACTTACTAAAAGTATGACAACGCACCACAGATACTTGTGAATGTGCAGCAATCGGCACGCTGGACCACACTGTCTGGGAGCCTGCCATTAGACAATATGTTCAGTGCCAGGATAGGAACGTCTTTGGCAGTATACCAGTCTATAACACAATGAAGAGTGAGGAACTTTGGCACAAGCTGAACTTGCTGGCAGCAAACTATCAACTTATGAACCACAAGCCTACAAGGCCGATAAACAACCAACAAGGGGCCGTACGTCATGACAACGAGACGCACTACCTCACAATATTGGCCAACAAGAACCTTCCGGAGGCAGTGAGGAGATGAATATCGTGGACAATCGGGAAGGATTTCCTGAGACCCTGAAACTCTTCAAGTTGGGTGGCCCGCCAGCACAGCCCCTGCGATTCATGAGCTGCGCCCCAGTGCGCCAGGGGCTGACCATCCAGGCAAATGACAAAAATGCAAATGGCTCTGAGCACTATGCGACTTAAATTCTGAGGTCATCAGTCGCCTAGAACTTAGAACTAATTAAACCTAACTAACCTAAGGACATCACACACATCCATGCCCGAAGCAGGATTCGAACCTGCGACCGTAGCGGTCGCTCGGCTCCAGACTGCAGCGCCTAGAACCGCACGGCCACTCCGGCCGGCCAGGCAAAGGAAAAAAAGGTACTTTCATTCTGGTACCTGGTACAGGAGGTAAGTTTAAGATAGTGCTGCATACTACAGGATGTTTATAATTAATTATACAAAAATAACCTTCAATATGAAAAAGGTAAGTAACTTACAGAAATGAAACTTCCTGGCAGATTAAAACTGTGTGCCGGACCGAGACTCGAACTCGGGACCTTTGCCTTTCGCGGGCAAGTGCTCTGCCACCTGAGCTACCCAAGCACAACTCACGACCCGTTCTCACAGCTTCAGTTCTGCCAGTACCTCGTCTCCTACATTCTGGTAACTTACAGAAATGTTTGCTACAGCACTGAACGCCGTATATTTTCAAATTTTATTTACAAATATTCAAAGTGGCTACCTTTTGTAACACGACAACTGTCCCATCTGTAATAAGTTTCCTGCCAAAAACTAGGAAGCAAGTAAAATTTTGTGGTAAGTTCCTATGGGACCAAACTGCTAATGTCATCGGTCCCTAGGCTTACACACTACTTAATGTAACTTAAACTAACTTACGCTATGGAAAACACACATACCCATGCCCAAGGGAGGACTCGAACCTCC
This sequence comes from Schistocerca cancellata, assembly GCF_023864275.1. Taxonomy (NCBI): domain Eukaryota; kingdom Metazoa; phylum Arthropoda; class Insecta; order Orthoptera; family Acrididae; genus Schistocerca; species Schistocerca cancellata. The sequence goes on from NC_064629.1 coordinate 800,348,011, forward strand.
GACGGGGATAACCGCGCGAACCGTGGCAACGCGCCCTAGACCGCACGGCTACCCCGTGCGGCTATGAAGCAAGTCTTGCTGTATGGGCCGGCCGTCGTGGACGAGCGGTTCTAGACGCTTCAGACAGGTTCGAATCCTGCCTCGGGCATGGATGTGTGTGATGTCCTTAGGTTAGTTAGGTTTAAGTAGTTCTAAGTTCTAGGGGACTGATGACCTCAGATGTTAAGTCCCATAGTGCTCAGAGCCATTTGCACCATTTGCTGTATGGTGACATCTGCTTGTGTTATCCATTGTCGCAGCTCGTCGACGTTTCCCGGAAGCGGAAGAACAAATACTCCGTCTTTAACGTGACGCCATACGCAGAAGTCCATTGGAGTTAAATCAGGTGATCGTGGTGGTCAGGGTATTGTTCTACCTCATCTAATCCAAGGCGGCACATTTATACAGGGATACGTGGCAATTTGACGATGATAATGTGGTGACGCGTCATCCTGCTGCAAAATAAATTCTGTGTCCATATCCTGTCGTAATTGAGACAATAGCTAATGGTAAAGCATGTCCAGGTACGATATGCCAATTACGGATGACCTGGCAAAAAAAGGATCGTAAATCTAGTAGTAACTTACAGCGCTGACAACATGTTCGATTACGTGACGTTGTTTCTGCTCACCCCATATTCGAACACTGTGCCGATTCGCTTTATCGCAAGTATGGAAAGTGGTTTCGTCAATGAAGACAAATTCATTAAGAAAATCATCTTTAATCTGCATCTTGTTAAATATTTCTACACAAAACTCAGCTCGTTTTTCTTTGTTACTTTCTCTAAAAGTTTGCAATAGTTCCAGTTTGTAGGATTTGAATGATATTTGTTGCCGTAATACCCTCCACACTGTAACACTAGGCATATTCAGTTCTAAACCGGCACATCTCGTTTATTTTCCCGTACTACGAATGTAAGACCGCCGAACTTGTTCAGTTGCTGCATCAGACACTTCTGGTCGACCGTGACCCAACGTCCTAACGTAATACACAGCCAGTTTCGGTGAAAAAATTGTGCCAATTAATAACAGTTTGTCGCTGAGGTGCTGGCTTGCGATATTTAGTCCTGATTTGTAATAGCGGATTTGGATTCATGAAATCATAAACAACACTGAGCACGCTCTGCACCGTTATACGACTCTATGATGACTGTTGGAATAACTCATCGCGCATGCCGCATAACGGGAACGTCGATAACTAACTGTGTTAAGCGGGAATAAAAACTTGCAGCTATACTGCATTCAGCGCTGTATCAAATATTTCTGTAAGTTATTTATCTTTTTCACAATTAAAGGCTACTTTTGTGTAACTAATTTGTAAACACCTTGTATACTCTAGTTTAGAACTATGGATTACAAGGTTCGTGATGTAGCAATGTGATGCATAGTACATTAAACCAGTAACATGCGCCGTCTAGATTCTGGATGAACATGGATTTGTACACCAAACGACCAAAGGGTAGTACGTAGATTTTTTACAATTATTGATATAATGAGTCTAATATTTTTTGTTATTATTACTATTACTTCGAGTTGGTATTTATGTATAATTTTTTCTTAAACACCATAAGTGCTAAGTTTTACTAACTCATTTGAAATTATGTCAAAATATTATGTTTCATTCGTCTTCTAGATTTTCAGCTCTTGTATTTCTTCCGTGTTTACAGTTAAAATTATTGGATATTGCTTCCGCCCTTTATGCAAGACAATGTTTTTTCTTGTTACCCAAACATGTTTCAGCATCCCTGTGCCATCATTGGGTTTTGTTTATTGAACAACTGTAAAAATGAAGATTTTTAGGTTGTAACTGATGCATCAAAATGAGACATAAAGGCAGTTTTGTTCGCTTTTGTTCTTACCTTGATTTTAGATCATATGGTTTTTCAGGACCATCTGTGTGGTCTTGCCCTGAAAGTTTGTCATTTCCAAATCAAACGATGTAAATGTGAATTTTGTCGGCGAGTTATCATATCCCTTGATTTTTAAAGCCGTGATTCTGGTGTGGCAAAATGTTTTGTGTATATACACTCCTGGAAATGGAAAAAAGAACACATTGACACCGGTGTGTCAGACCCACCATACTTGCTCCGGACACTGCGAGAGGGCTGTACAAGCAATGATCACACGCACGGCACAGCGGACACACCAGGAACCGCGGTGTTGGCTGTCGAATGGCGCTAGCTGCGCAGCATTTGTGCACCGCCGCCATCAGTGTCAGCCAGTTTGCCGTGGCATACGGAGCTCCATCGCAGTCTTTAACACTGGTAGCATGCCGCGACAGCGTGGACGTGAACCGTATGTGCAGTTGACGGACTTTGAGCGAGGGCGTATAGTGGGCATGCGGGAGGCCGGGTGGACGTACCGCCGAATTGCTCAACACGTGGAGCATGAGGTCTCCACAGTACATCGATGTTGTCGCCAGTGGTCGGCGGAAGGTGCACGTGCCCGTCGACCTGGGACCGGACCGCAGCGACACACGGATGCACGCCAAGACCGTAGGATCCTACGCAGTGCCGTAGGGGACCGCACCGCCACTTCCCAGCAAATTAGGGACTCTGTTGCTCCTGGGGTATCGGCGAGGACCATTCGCAACCGTCTCCATGAAGCTGGGCTACGGTCCCGCACACTGTTAGGCCGTCTTCCGCTCACGCCCCAACATCGTGCAGCCCGCCTCCAGTGGTGTCGCGACAGGCGTGAATGGAGGGACGAATGGAGACGTGTCGTCTTCAGCGATGAGAGTCGCTTCTGCCTTGGTGCCAATGATGGTCGTATGCGTGTTTGGCGCCGTGCAGGTGAGCGCCACAATCAGGACTGCATACGACCGAGGCACACAGGGCCAACACCCGGCATCATGGTGTGGGGAGCGATCTCCTACACTGGCCGTACACCACTGGTGATCGTCGAGGGGACACTGAATAGTGCACGGTACATCCAAACCGTCATCGAACCCATCGTTCTACCATTCCTAGACCGGCAAGGGAACTTGCTGTTCCAACAGGACAATGCACGTCCGCATGTATCCCGTGCCACCCAACGTGCTCTAGAAGGTGTAAGTCAACTACCCTGGCCAGCAAGATCTCCGGATCTGTCCCCCATTGAGCATGTTTGGGACTGGATGAAGCGTCGTCTCACGCGGTCTGCACGTCCAGCACGAACGCTGGTCCAACTGAGGCGCCAGGTGGAAATGGCATGGCAAGCCATTCCACAGGACTACATCGAGCATCTCCACGATCGTCTCCATGGGAGAATAGCAGCCTGCATTGCTGCAAAAGGTGGATATACACTGTACTAGTGCCGACATTGTGCATGCTCTGTTGCCTGTGTCTATGTGCCTGTGGTTCTGTCAGTGTGATCATGTGATGTATCTTACCCCAGGAATGTGTCAATAAAGTTTCCCCTTCCTGGGACAATGAATTCACGGTGTTCTTATTTCAATTTCCAGGAGTGTATTTGTTATTGAACACGTTTTGTTGTGACTGATCTTCCTTCTTTCTCCTTCCGAGGGCACTGCACACACAGTTTAAATGTACTTTGCGTATTTTCGTTTTTTCAATCGCCTTGTCACTTCACAAAATGCAGTGTACATGATGTTGTTGTGTGTGCTAACCCCGAAGATGTTCATTTGTTCCCGACTGAGTTTGGCGCGGATTTTTATTTTTATCTCTATTTTTCTGTGTGTATGAGTGAGTGCGAGTGTCTGTCTGTCTCTCTCTCTCTCTCTCTCTCTCTCTCTCTCTGTGTGTGTGTGTGTGTGTGTGTGTGTGTGTGTGTAAGCTCCTTAGCTGTTTTGTTGCCTTTTCTGTAAAATTCCTTTAATGTTTTAAATAATGTCCCTTTACAGAGTCTAGTGTACTCATTTAAAACCTGTTTGACTTCTGCTATTGCCTTCTGTATGTGGAAGTTTTATTCTATTATCAGTTTGTGGTATAGGCTGTGGCTGGATGTCAGTATTTTTAAGTCTGTTGGTATTGTAGATGGATGGTGGTTATGGGCTATTAGGTGGTCAGCCAAAGTGCTACGGGTGCTGTTACTTTTTAGGGCTCTGACGTGTTCTTAGTATCTTGTTTTAAAGTTCCTGCATGTTTGTCCTGTGTGTGCTGATTGGCATGTGTTGCATGTGAGTTCATATATCCCTGATGGGTTGAATTTATCTGAGGGCGTCTCCTGTGTTCTGAGTTTCTTCTTCTGTTTTTTGTTCCTGTTAATATGTTGGTTTTGTTTGCCTTCATTATGCATCTCATTTCTTCTGCAAGTAATTCTCTTGTCAGAGCTGCATTGAAATTTGGATTACTGTTTCTTTCTTGTTTTTTATGATGTATTCACTTTCTGTGATAAGATTCTCCGCTGTCTTTTGTGTGATATATGTGCTGACATTGTATTTTGGGCCTTTTACTAGAAAATTTATTTCTTGGTTAGTTAGTTTTATGTCAGTAAGACTGAGCAGACGTTTGGAGAATGTGTGGTTTGTTTGCTTTCTGCTTTTATGTATAATGATTTCATTTTGTTTTAAAAGAGTGTTTAGTTTTTGTTGTTGTTTATCCCATTTTGCCATTTTCGACCCCCTGCCTGGCAGGCGGTCGAAATAATCATCTTGGTGTTGAATCTCTTTTGTCCGCGTTTGCTTTAACAATACATATGTTTTTGGATGGGGTCTGCCTTTAGCAAAACACGAATTTGTTTTTTATCCCAAATCTGTTTCACTGCTGTTGCAGCATCATCAGTGGGCTTTTTTTTATGGCTGTTAAACATAAAGACGGACCCCATCCAAAAACATATGTATTGTTAAAGCAAACACGGACTTGAACCCCAAGATGATTACCCTGTTAACGAGTTTTAAATTTATTTTTTTTATTATTATTTTGTCTTCACATTTAAGAATTTCTGTTGATACATCACGATCGCTAGGCGCCATTCATTTCTTCGTACCTCAAAGGGCCTTATTGTTATTGAATGAAACAAGACGTTTACTGCTACTCGTCACTGTTTATTTATTTGCAAGATGAGTTTCGGTGGTTTAAACATCCATCATCACGAGGATTTATGTGGATTAAAATGGTCCGTATGTGTTTTGTTACGACCTTGTGGTAACATGTGGCACTGTTTAGTAGAAAATAGTGTTTCATTTTTTCTCTATTAGGCAGTGCCACATGTGGTTTGCTTCATTTGATATCAATACCAATCACAAGATTCACCAAAAATGTTGACATTTAATGAGCTTATTGTATACGAGTTTTATTCTGTTTCTTATCATTGTTGATAATCATCACTACTGGGGTCAAAAATTAGATATTTGAATATTTGTTATCCATCTTCCTGAAATTATTTTGTTACTGGGTTTATAATAGGAGATCATTACTATATTTTGTTTTATGCAGGCCATGTATGATCTGAATATGTACGTATGACGATTGTCCCGTGCCGAACCAGGAACTACTGTAGCTTCATTCCTTTTAATTTTATGTTAGCCTTGGTTTACCTTGTTTCTATTTATCTCACTTTAGTTATGGCAACGTTATAGCCGTAATATTTTGACCTGTATTACGTTTAGATTCCCGCGAAGAAGCGGTAGAAAACGTTCCTCACGCCAAAAGTATACATGCTGCGACAGGTGCTTACTGCCACTGGGGGTAATCCCCCAATTGCAGGAAGCCGAGCACGAGATGTGCGTCAAACACGTGCGATTTACTTACTACTTAAAACCGAATGAGGGTCTCCAGGGAATGCCAACAGTCAACTACATCACGGAATGCTACTGTTAAAGCCACTAGCAAGTTAATTTTTGCAAAACAATTCTGTGATATTTTCTACAAGGATATACTAAAACTGCTAATCTTAATTCTGTCACTTCTGTATTGTCTATATATTGAAATGACAGGTCACCATAGGTTAGACTAGCAAGACGTGTTTTCATTATGAATTTCTATATCAATTAAAAGCTGCCCCAGTAAAGAAACAGACTTATCAGAATTATTTTATTCTATTTAATTTGGCCTTTTTATGAGCTCGTACAAACAATAGCTAGCATCAGTCTATCTGATCTTCACACGTCGGTCTCCCGTATTTCTAGGGTCGATGCGTGTCTGAATTTTTGATTCCTCTTTGTCACTTATTCCTGTGTGAGTTTACGAAAGTCGACCTTCCATATGTTTGTAGTCCACGTAATTGCCGTTGTGTTTACAGCGAATTCCGTGGAGATCCTTGTCGGTGCCGGCTAACAATCGCACCTTGCTTTCTCGGATCACGGGGACGCGTTGGTTGATTGTGAGTCATCTAGACATGATTTATGTCTGTAAAATTTCACACGTTATTTCCTTGAAACGGTACTAAATTGTTTGGCCAGCTTCAGCACATCCTGATACCGTCTAAGCAATGTCTGTCGTTCTATTATTTCTGTGGCATCGACACTGATGTTTAATAATGAGCCAGCCGCGGTGGCCGAGAGATTAGAGGCGCTTCAGTCCGGAACCGCGCGACTACTACGGTCGCAGGTTCGAATCCTGCCTCGGGCATGGATGTGTGTGATGTCCTTAGGTTAGTTAGGTTTAAGTAGTTCTAAGTTCTAAGGGACTGATGACCTCAGATGTTAAGTCCCATAGTGCTCAGAGCCATTTAATAATGATTTCTCACCTAAACAGCGTCTGGTAGTGGCGATGCTTGGTTTTCATTGAAATGGGTTCCTCCTTGATTATTTATTTTACTTATTTATATATTTAATCTGGCAAGATTTGTGTCATCAGGCCCTCTCTTACACATAACCAGGCGTTATACTGCACATATTTTACATTGCAACAAGCGTGTTCTATTAAATTTAGAAGATAGAAGTTACAATAGTACAGATAAAGAGAACATTCACACAGTTTGTACTCGCGCATGGTAATTAGAACAATAATTAGACATTACAGAAAGGTAGGTTTTTAGTTATGACTGCTAGCAGCAATCGGCGTGGAGGAAGGGATCAACGAGGCAGGGAAGATGAATGTGATAACGTACAGTTAAAGAATATAAGGAAAGAGTAGGTGGTGTGGCTCATAGAGAAAGGAGAAGAGAAAGGAGCATAACTGGGAAAAGATAGGAGCATTGGTTTTACTATTTAACAAGGTGTTAGTTGGCCATATACATTAATTTTGGGGAGGCGCTAAGTGGATAACGGAAGAAAGAGCTTCAACTTTTTCTTGAAAGTAGCAGGGCATCGAACTGTGCGAAGTGTGCAGGGTAGCTTGTTCAAGAAGTGGACAGCAGTGACAACGGAGTTTGCAAATGTTTTTAATTTATGGAAGGGCACAGCAAACCTATGTCAAATGGAGCGAACATGCGAGCATTGTGGTAGGGAAGTTGAATGGTCGACTGCGGTTTATTGGAAAAATTCAAAGAAAGTGTGGTTTATCTGTCAAGGAGACCACATATAGCACTGCTCGAGTGTTTGGGATCCGCACCAGGTACGATTACAGGATACATCGAGGCAATTGAGAGGCTGGCTACTAATTTTTTACCGGTAGGTTTGAACAACACCCAAATGTTACGGTGACGCTTCGGAAACTCAAATGGGAGTCCCTGAAGGGAAGGCGACGTTCTTTTCGAGGAACACTATTGGCAAAATTTAGAGAACGGTCATTTAAAGGTGACTGCAGAACGATCCTACTGCCGCCAACATAAATATCGCTAAGGACCACGAAGATAAGGTACGAGAAATTAGAGATCATACGGAGACATATAGAGCGTATCACCTAAAACTTGCACCGCCAATATTTCGGAAATGCGAAGTGCTATTGACGTGCGGTTTTCACGGAATGGATTGGCAGTCAGGGGCTCTTATTGATTGCCGATCAACAGATTGTTATAATGGTTAGAAGGTATACTTTTTGTGCAAACATACCCTTTTCTAATAGAACCATCCCAACTGACATTAACAAATTAAAAGCATGGTAAATAAGAATGTCAGTGGTGTTTGTTGCCGGATTATAGGGTAAGTCGTTTATGATACATCGTATTTTGAAAAGTTTCCACACTGACACTTGTTTGTGCCATTCAATCAGCGTAGTTGCTAGGTACGATGTTATTATGTTTGCTGGCAGTGTGCTTGTGTGTTCCTTGAGTGCATTGCGTCTTTGCCAGTCAGCTAGTGTATGATAGTCCAGGCAGTAGGTCATGGACGATGGGATTTACCAATGCAGAAAATGCTTATAGTGTATGGACAGTGTAGGAAGAATGCAGTGCATTCTTGTACGGTGTATGCGGCAAGATATCCCAGTAGATGTCAACCATCTCGGAAATTATTTATCAACCTCTTCAACCAGCTACATGAAAGTAACACCTAGACAACGTAACAGAAAGAGAAAAGTGTCGACTGAAGAGGCTGCTGTTGCAGTTGCCCGCACGTTAAGTCCCGCGCAGTCGCACGAGGAAGTGGCATGAGACAGGCAAGAGTCCTTCGCATTTTCCACCGACATAGGTTCCATCCCTGTCACATCTCTCTCCGTCAAGAACTGCACGGAAACGATTATGAGAATCTTGTTAACTTCTGTACACGGGCATTAAGACAGGATACTCCAGATGTATCATGCATCTTGTTTAGTGATGAAGCCGTATTGACCCAAGCATGGCCAGGTAAACAACCGAAACATGCACTATTGGTCTGTTGACAATCCACGATTGCTTCGTAAGGTGAAAGGTCAGCCTTCATGGAGTGCAAACGTGTGGCGTGAGATAGTGATCCATCTGCTCACAGGTCCATTTTTCATAGGCGGAAAACAGAACGAGTATCACAGCCTCCTAACAGACCATCTTCCACGGATGCTAGAAGACGTTCCCTTGCAAACTAAAAGGAACCTGTGGTACCAACATGATGGCTGAACCGGCCTATAGTGCACAAAGTGTTACAGCATGTCTTCACGAATTGTTTCCGAGTCGTTGGACCGTACGCAGAGGATCTGTACCATGACTGGACCGCTCCTCGGATTTGGCCGCTGTAGACATTTTTCTGTGGGGTCCAAATGGTTCAAATGGCTCTGAGCACTATGGGACTTAACATCTGAGGTCATCAGTCCCCTAGAACTTAGAACTACTGAAACCTAACTAACCTAAGGACATCACACACATCCATGCCCGAGGCAGGATTCGAACCTGCGACCGCAGCGGTCACGCGGTGCCAGACTGAAGCGCCTAGAACCGCTCGGCCACTGCGGCCGGCTTCTGTGGGGAAAGCTGAAATGCGCTGTCTTGAAGGATACACTACCTACACCCAATGATATGCAACGACGTTTTACTACAGCCTGCCCGGACGTCTCCGCTGAAATGCTAGCACGTGTGCAGCAATGGTTCCATACCAGAACGGAAGCGTATATTGCCGCTGCCGGTGGTCATTTTGAACACAACCTGTGATGCTCAGTTGTCTCGTTTCTGGTCAGAATACACATAACTAGTGCACGCACGTGTGTTGTTCCTTAGTGTGTGGCTATCACAGGTACTGAACAAGTGTCGATGAGGAAACTTTTCAAAATACGATGTCTCGTAAACGATTCGCGGGCATTGTTACATTTAAAAAGTGTATGTTTGCACAAAATACACTTTCTAATTATTATTATAATCTGTTGACTGCCTAACAATACGAGCCCCTGACCAACAGTCCATTCTGCGAAAACCACACATCAATAGCACTTTCCATTTCCGCAATATTTGCGGTGCAAGTTTTAGGTGATTCACCTGTTCAGACAGCCGTTATTCCTTCGCTCTATCTCCGGGTGGAAAAGAAAAGGAAAACTACTAGTGTGCTCTCCGACACGCACCAAGGTGGCTTGCGTAGTATATACAGGGTGTTACAAAAAGGTACGGCCAAACTTTCAGGAAACATTCCTCACACACAAAGAAAGAAAATATGTTATGTGGACATGTGTCCTGAAACGCTTACTTTCCATGTTAGAGCTCATTTTATTACTTCTCTTTAAATTACATTAATCATGGAATGGAAACACACAGCAACAGAACTTACCAGCGTGACTTCAAACACTTTGTTACAGGAAATGTTCAAAATGTCCTCCGTTAGCGAGGATACATGCATCCACCCTCCGTCGCATGGAATCCCTGTTGCGCTGATGCAGCCCTGGAGAATGGCGTATTGTATCACAGCCGCCCACAATACGAACACGAAGAGTCTCTACATTTGGTACCGGGGTTGTGTAGACAAGAGCTTTAAAATGCCCCCATAAATCAAAGTCAAGAGGGTTGAGGTCAGGAGAGCGTGGAGGCCATGGAATTGGTCCGCCTCTACCAATCCATCGGTCACCGAATCCGTTGTTGAGAAGTGTACGAACACTTCGACTGAAATGTGCAGGAGCTCCATCGTGCATGAACCACATGTTGTGTCGTACTTGTAAAGGTACATGTTCTAGCAGCACAGGTAGAGTATCCCGTATGAAATCATGGCGGTGAATCGAGGAAGTACAGTACATACTGACGAAACTAAAATGAGCTCTAACATGGAAATTAAGCGTTTCCGGACACATGTCCACATAACAACTTTTCTTTATTTGTGTGTGAGGAATGTTTCCTGAAAGTTTGGCCGTACCTTTTTGTAACACCCTGTATGTAGATGTAGGTACTAGATAAGTGAGACCTTGTGGTTTATATTGTGATAACACGAAAGATGTTTAGCCTCTGAAGCGAGGTGCTAGGGTGCTTGCGCACTGAAGAGCGCATTTTATAGATATTCTGTGCGATTTTGTAGCCTTTATGCAGTTTACTGAACGAGTTATTTTGCCCACTCTGCCACTGACAGGGTTCTCGCTAATTTCCTGTAGATACCTGAAGCATTTCACCTCTGTGATGTTGTCATCTGTCGTCACGAAGCATTCCAGATCTGCGTGCTTGTGGTCCATGTACTGTGTTTTCTCGTAAGATATTTGGAGATCAGTTTTGGTAGCGGTTTCAAGAAGCTTGTCTACGGCGTGGCAGTGGCATGGCGTTGAACAGTCCCAATTATTGTTGATAGTCCAACTGCTATTGATTTTATTTTTACTTCTAATTCTCGTCTTACTTCAGTTTTCACTTAAAGAGATTCGGAAATGTTGCCCAAGAATTTTACTTTACGTGTTGTACTTCGTGCAGCCTATCAAGTTAAATTAGTTGTCTTATCATCAATATCAGATTCGTGTAGAACACGGAACAAAAATAACCGCTGTGCTAATCGACCGGCGGTATTATAGTACGGTTATTTCCTTTTCATAAGGTCATTGTTCCTGATATTTATCTTGTACGCATGAGTAGGGAGACCGTCCATATAGGACTGATTAGGAAAGACGTGAACTATGGCAGTGAAACACACGTAGACATTTCCGACATCGGCGACCATAGCGTTAGCGTGAGGTCAAAGAATGAGTTCTGTTCGTAAACTCACTATGCAAATGGACCAATAACGTTACGTAATCTGTTCCAGACGCTATTTGTTACTTTTTAAAATAACCCTCCGCTTGCGGAGTATGGATATAGATAGATAGATAGATAGATAGATAGATAGATAGAACCAATGATGTCTATGCTCTGCAGCCACCTCGCCCCCTCTCCCAGAAAAAGAAAATCTCAAGTCCCGTTGTTTTGGACTGAAGTTTTTAACGCTGGATCCTCGCTTCATTCGCAGTGTTACACGCCTCAGCTATTCAGTAATCAACCGTGTTGAGTACTGGTGCAGAAACTCCATTAACTTCGTTCTACTCCCAGTCATCTTGTTAAAATATATTTCGTAACCGCATAATGCTCGTTCCTGTCCATGTCTATGAAACACGCGACACTGGTCAGTTCCTACTCAGGGGAACAGACAGTTGTGTGTTATATCTCTAGGAAAGTTCAGCCAACACCGTTCCTCGAATCACAGTTACTGTTCGTCTGAAATACTGTAGGTAAGCTGTACTATAAATTGCCCAAGGAGATTAAAGAGTTTATTAAACCAACTTACTGAAAAAGGAGGTTAATAAGTACGTCTCAAGTAATACATTCTACACAGTGAATGTTTATTTATATAATAAATGTAATACAAAATAGGTTGTAATTATGATAAATCATCTATTATTTCACATTACACATTCACACTATTTTTTATCTTTTCTTTTTCTTTGTTTTCTGGAAAGCCTTGTTTCCAAAGCTATATAATGTATAAGACTAACACCATTGTAGATTTGTTTTCACCCAGACACGTTTCAGCACTTTTTGTGTTATCTTCAGTGGGTTTGTTTGTTTATTTTCCTTCTCATATGAAGCTATTGGATGTTTATGCTAGTAGCTTTAGGTCTGCTACGTGGCCCACAGCTTGCCATTGATATTGATGTTGTGGTGTTTTCACATTGTTTGTGTGGAGGTAACATGTTTATTTCTTTCGATTTCGATTAACATTTTATCCTCTTTCTGACCTCAAAATCTGACTCGTTATAGAGCGTTGTCGATTTAGGTTTTCTTTTAGGTTAACAAATGGGTAGTTAAGGTACAGAGAATGGAAACCGAACATCATCGGTATCTACATCTTCATCTAGATACATAAAGCGCAAGGCACCATACGCTACATGGCGGAGGGTACTTTACACCACTACCAGTCTCTCTCTTTCCTGTGCCACCCGCAAATGGAGCGCGAGAAAAACAAAATATAATCTGTACAGTTGCTGTTGGCGTCCATTTCAAAATGTCTGCAACTTAATGTAGGGACCTCCAAAGAAATCTCCGCCGTACTTCGCTTAAACCGGCCGGTGTGGCCGAGCGGTTCTAGGCGCTTCAGTCTGGAACCGCGCGACCGCAACGGTCGCAGGTTCGAATCCTGCCTCGGGGATGGATGTGTGTGATGTCCTTAGGTTAGTTAGGTTTAAGTAGTTCTAAGTTCTAGGGGACTGATGACCTCAGATGTTTAGTCCCATAGTGCTCAGAGCCATTTGAACCATTTTGAACTTCGATTAAAATAGCTTTGGAACTGACGTTTCACCGAGTGGAGTGGTAGGAGCCAGCCGCCAGTCGGTTGTAGTTTCTTTCATATTTTTCCCCCATTTATTGGTTTCAGGCAAAGCCCATTCCACTAGATACAATTAAGTCACACAGCGAAATAAACAGGCCATTTTCCAGACTTCATGACAAAATATAAAACGCGGTGTCGTACATAACAAAACTGCTTAAAGATAAGCAAACAATGGGGCGAGAAAATTAGTCTACAAAGCACGACAGATGAAATGTCAAATACATTGTGGACCTATTTACGGAACTTAGAGCTACTCTAAGGGAAACATAAACAAGTTTCAAAATATTGTCTACTGTAATTGTTCTTAGATGATTGCATTTACAACATTACCAATAGAATTCTTCCTCGAGAGCCATGTGCGCACTATGTAGCCTGTTTTGTCATTCGAACTATAGCGATACGATCTCAGAGCAGAAAACTCGCACTCTGAATGGAAACAGAAATGCCTCACTATACTGCTACAAAAAGTTTCTGAGAACAGTAGAAATTACGTGTAAGTGACTGTAGGAAAGACACCTTTCAGATGTCCCAGACAGATGCAGTTTGATACTTGACAGTGCTGCACACCACACGCTTCAAGAAAATAAAGCTTCCAGGCTTGTACTCCGCACCGAAAATATATTGCTGTGGTTGAGAGAAACGAGACAGAAGACATGACCAAGGGAAAACTTACAGGAATTGTTAAGGCGGATATACCTATGCCTGAGTATATCGTTGGCAGATTTCAGAGGAAAATATGTTTTCTGTTCTACTATTATCTCTCTAGAACTGTAACCTGACCACAACAGAAATGATTTGAAACGTTTTTAAACGAAATATATCAGCATGAAACATATACAAATCTTACGCTGAACACGTTTTTCAAGTGCCTGGCACAAAGGTGCATAACAGAATTAAACGTAAAAGAGTAAGTGAATATGTGCAAACGTTAAAAACAATTAAAAAGAACATTAGCGGCGTGATGCTTCATTGTAGCAGGAAGTTGAAATGTTGCAGTACTGGTTGCAATTGAAAGTAGCAGCTAAGGAAGTGACCAGGTCCCCAACAGAGTCCCTTCCACCCACTCGGAAAGGAAGTTCTGTCCATTCATCAACAGAATCTACTCAGACATCTGATGAAACCTCATTTTAAAGACACGGTTTATTACAGACTACATGGTTGGGAGAATGACAGTAAGAAGTATTATAATACGTTTGTTCTTAAGATTTACAAACGTGCTATGTTTCGCTCATATTTCCAAGTCTCCGTTTTTTCAATAAAACCGGAATATAGCTGTAGTCACCCTTTCCTCAGCAGTGCGAGAGAATTGTGTCGACAAACATTAGCGTCTTTACTGTCTGGCGGTAAAGTCATGTTGCTTCTGTGTTCTGTAGAAATCTGTCAGTTTTATAGCCTTGTATAGTTACTCGGCCGCCGCTATAATCCACAATGTAATGTCGTTCTTTGGAAGAGACAGTTTGTTGCCAGTCAACATGCTCTATCTTAGTGATGAACTCACTGCAATCGGTAGTTTAAGCACTACTGGAACCCTTCGGAAAAGCATGAGCGCACGGCAAATCACAGGCAGTATTCGATCATTGATCGATATGACGCCTTTATTCGACTGAGATGTCTATCAGTCTGTGCTGGCGTCAAATTTCATGATCCACTGCTCAGCGCACGATTGCAGCTCTTCGGTTTGCACCCTCCACACCGCTGGAACAGTAGAACTAGTACAAGTTTTTCTTAATAAACGATACTAAGCATTCGTCCCTTTTCGAAACGCATAACTGGGGCATATGGCGTTCTTTGACATCGATCAGACTCAGTTATGTCTCGTACGACGTCTAGGCCTACCGCTACATAACATTCAGTGCTCATGCATGGCACAACATTCAAACGACGAACATATCAGTGCTCGTTCTCCGAAACCATTATCGATCTATAATACTAGTCTTTAACATTTCTTCCCCAACTCTTGAGGTCAGAGTTTCATATCATTAACGGAAATAACAGAGGAATAAATCTGCGGTTTCAGTGAGTGTCACGTTGTCACTGCTCCGTCTTCAAGGTGAAAAGAAATTAAGGAGAAATACACTGCGGTATGGTTACTGGGATGTGATCCCAGAAGACTGGCTCCACTCGCTTAGGTCCTTCGTGGTTTCCCAAACAAGCATGGGGGGGGATACAAATAAAATTTCTTTAATCGCGCCATGAGAGTATCGTACTACCATCCCTTTCCAACGAAACTCTATTTGTCTAATGATTTTGATCTCAATGAGAAGTGTCACTCAGCGGAAGAAGTTTAAACCAACGACAATGAAAATTGTGGTGACGAGGTTATCAACTTTAACTCTACTGTTCTGAATCTGAGGAATAATAATTTCCTTGTGACTTTCGTTGATTTCAGTAATGCCTACGACTCTCTTGATCGAAACACAAAATTTCCTTACCTGAAAGAAAAGCAGGTAGACAGCAAAACAAGAGCGACCATCAAACAGACCTCGGCTGTCCAAACAGAAATTCAAGCGAGAGGTTCCAGACGTCTTCGAGGAAAGCACGGGTGATTCGTAAGACGGCCCCTCGTCTTTAGTTTTGAACAACGTGTTGCATAAAGAATGGGAATTTCTCCGATTCCCTGGACACAGTCACAAGCAAATAAATGAACTCAAAATCGAATTGGCGAAGAGAAGTTTCCAGATATCCTTTGAGGAAACTAAGTTTTTAACTAACATCGCCTCATCCCCCAGACACCTCGAAGTAGAAGATGGAAAAACCAGGCGGGCAGAAAAGTTAAAGAACCTTGTAGAGTACATTGGGGGTGGGGGGGGGGGGGGGAAGAGGGTGTAGTACGGAACATGGCAGAGAAAGAAGCCTTCAAATCTGGGATCAACAAGATGAATATACCATACTGTGTGACTAGGGGTATTTACAACAAATGACAGGTGTTGTTTACTGTCAAGCCAGACACTACTGTGCAGTCGTTCAGCCAAAGGCTCTCTACGCAGTAGTACGTCTCGCAATGGAGTTGAAAGAGAAGAAGAGATGTTGGAAGTTACGGAGAGAAAGGTTTTGAGGAAGATCTTAGATCCGTTAAGAGAAGACGGCGAGTACAGAAGACGACATAATAACAAACTGCAACTGCATGTGTAAAAGGTGAGAGACACCGAGCGGAAAACAAGGTTTATTTTCTATAGACAAATAACACGGATGAGCCCTAATAGCCCGACCGAGCGGATTTTTAACTTATGTCCAGAACAAAGACTTTGGGCGAGATCTTCAAGAAGTTAGGATAGTAAGCGAAGATATACAGGAACACCTTCATTTCAAAAAGGAACTTAGAACGCATCTACGTTTCCATGAAAAGGCAAAATTCAAAACTTGCAAGACTTGGATCGAAGAAAGAAAGGAAGCACCCATAAAATGAATGAATCAACATTGGACGCAAGTTACAGCACAAAGATAGACTCTGTCGAAATAACATGAACCATATTTGGCAGAAACGAAAGAAGATGAAGAAGAAGAAGAATCGTAAGTAGTTTCTTACAAAATTCAGTGGTGATCTATTTTCGATATTTCATTCGTGAAACATCTGTACAGCAACAAACCTGAAAGGTTATAGAATTTTAAGGAGACATTTGAGTCGTATTCAGTATAAGTGGAGTCCAGATTTCCGGCTGGGCATCGTGATTAATGGTTTCCTATGTGTTCCAAATCAACAGAAAACGTTACGAAAGCAAGTCGTGGTTTAACGCCTGTTCGAAGATGGGATCACTTGTGACGGAGCATAATGTCGGAGAGTACAAGGGTGGAGAAGAGAACAGACCGTGTCCTTTGTGAAGAAAGCAATCTAGCGCTCACCTTGACAGTTTAGAGAAACCATTGAAAATTTAAATTAGGATGGCCGAATGAGGTCTTAAACACTTCCCTTGAGAACAGAATTAAGGACCTTAACGACTGTGCAAGCTAACTACTAGCGTGGTCCTAAATCACCTGAGGCGAATGCTGAGATGGTTCCATAAACAAGTTCACAGCAGATTATGTTCCCTATCCTTCTACAACGCGAACTTATGGTCCCTTAGTGTTTAGTCTGTGTGTCTTTTAATTCTGTTGCACGGGAAAGCTGCGGCGGTTGCAGTAAGTTGCGTAACTGGCTTTTCACTTGGAATTGTTGTTATTAATTTATAGATTTCTTCTCAGAGGCTGCTAGTGGTAATTTAGACCATCAGTGGCTCAATACATTTTTTATCTCTGCTTATAATGACAAGGTAGCCGTTACTCCGTCACATTCCTTTAATTATGGTATAGTATCTTATTACTGCTGGTGGGCAGGTAAGCAACTCTTCTAACCGAATTTTTGTAACACTTGACATGGTCGAGAATGTGGAAAAGCGATTTTAATTTTCAACATAACGTTTATTTGTCTAGATCACGAGTTTATAGAATGATATAACCGGTTTTGATTGCGCTAGCAATAATCTTCAGATCATAAAATATCGTTACAGAATGTATCACGTCATATGTTGTACAATCAAGTACTGCGTCATTAAAATTCAATACCTCAGTACTTGATTCTACAACATGTGTCGTGTTAGATTCTGTACGATATTTCATGATCTGAAGATGAATGCCAGCACAACCAAAACCAGTCATATCATTTTATAAACTCGCTATCTAGACAAAATTTATTTTCTTCGAATCGAAATTATCCTCGAACACTGCCCACCTTCTTAAGACTATTTCTTTGATCAATGTTTCTATCAACTAGCCGCTACAGCATTTTAAAATACGTGTTTTGTGAAAATCATAATTTTTATATGTTCTTTCACCGTAATCCAGAAGGCAATAGTTAACAGCGCTCAGGTCAATATTGTGCTTCTTGATTCCAGGAAGGTGTTCGATACAGTGTCACACTGTCCTCTAATGAAAGAAATACAAGCGTTTAGAATATCGGACCGGCTTTGTTGTTGGCTTGATGACTTCCTTGCAAATAGAACTCCGTACGTCATTCGCAAAGGAGAGAGACGTCGGAAGTGAAAGTAATTTCGGGCACGCCACAAAGTAGTGTTAAAGAAGCGGTACTGTTCACTATATACATATCCGGCCTGTACGGATAACGTCGAAACTACATGGGGCTGGCAGCAGATAGTGCTGTTGTACACGGAGAAGTCAGTTTTATTTGGTATGGCGACAGAAGGTTGCTCTGTCCAACATAGCAACTACACTTCTGGAAATTGAAATAAGAACACCGTGAATTCATTGTCCCAGGAAGGGGAAACTTTATTGACACAGTCCTGGGGTCAGATACATCACATAATCACACTGACAGAACCACAGGCACATAGACACAGGCAACAGAGCATGCACAATGTCGGCACTAGTACAGTGTATATCCACCTTTCGCAGCAATGCAGGCTGCTATTCTCCCATGGAGACGATCGTAGAGATGCTGGATGTAGTCCTGTGGAACGGCTTGCCATGCCATTTCCACCTGGCGCCTCAGTTGGACCAGCGTTCGTGCTGGACGTGCAGACAGCGTGAGACGACGCTTCATCCAGTCCCAAACATGCTCAATGGGGGACAGATCCGGAGATCTTGCTGGCCAGGGTAGTTGACTTACACCTTCTAGAGCACGTTGGGTGGCACGGGATACATGCGGACGTGCATTGTCCTGTTGGAACAGCAAGTTCCCTTGCCGGTCTAGGAATGGTAGAACGATTGGTTCGATGACGGTTTGGATGTACCGTGCACTATTCAGTGTCCCCTCGACGATCACCAGTGGTGTACGGCCAGTGTAGGAGATCGCTCCCCACACCATGATGCCGGGTGTTGGCCCTGTGTGCCTCGGTCGTATGCAGTCCTGATTGTGGCGCTCACCTGCACGGCGCCAAACACGCATACGACCATCATTGGCACCAAGGCAGAAGCGACTCTCATCGCTGAAGACGACACGTCTCCATTCGTCCCTCCATTCACGCCTGTCGCGACACCACTGGAGGCGGGCTGCACGATGTTGGGGCGTGAGCGGAAGACGGCCTAACGGTGTGCGGGACCGTAGCCCAGCTTCATGGAGACGGTTGCGAATGGTCCTCGCCGATACCCCAGGAGCAACAGTGTCCCTAATTTGCTGGGAAGTGGTGGTGCGGTCCCCTACGGCACTGCGTAGGATCCTACGGTCTTGGCGTGCATCCGTGCGTCGCTGCGGTCCGGTCCCAGGTCGACGGGCACGTGCACCTTCCGCCCACCACTGGCGACAACATCGATGTACTGTGGAGACCTCACGCCCCACGTGTTGAGCAATTCGGCGGTACGTCTACCCGGCCTCCCGCATGCCCACTATACGCCCTCGCTCAAAGTCCGTCAACTGCACATACGGTTCACGTCCACGCTGTCGCGGCATGCTACCAGTGTTGAAGACTGCGATGGAGCTCCGTATGCCACGGCAAACTGGCTGACACTGACGGCGGCGGTGCACAAATGCTGCGCAGCTAGCGCCATTCGACGGCCAACACCGCGGTTCCTGGTGTGTCCGCTGTGCCGTGCGTGTGATCATTGCTTGTACAGCCCTCTCGCAGTGTCCGGAGCAAGTATGGTGGGTCTGACACACCGGTGTCAATGTGTTCTTTTTTCCATTTCCAGGAGTGTATTTCTGATTCAGTAGCTCTTGAGCGCATTGCAGTTTACTTAAAACAGAACAGAACGTGTATTCGCTCGAGGTACTTGACAAGTAAAGTACTCTGCTCATATTCTTTAACCCATTGCGCTGGGCTTGCGAGACAATGACATAAGATGGACCCGTATAAAATTCCCCACTCACTCGATACACTGCAATTTTTAGCCGATGTTTTGGACGCCCCACAAATACGACGTATGAACTGTTAAAATACGAATGCACACAGAATATAGTTCACATGACAGTCACAGACGGAGACCATGAGTGAGTCTCGTGGTGACATTCGGCCACAGAATAAAAATAATTACCAAATACAACGACGGGAAAAATCGCAACACCAAAAAATAATTAATGTAGAATAATGAGATGTCGGGAATACATTCGTCTAGGTAAGATATTTAAGTGATTGATATTGCAAGAGCACAGGTTAAGGTACGCGCGGAGTAAGTCACTGCAAATGTGAAATGTCGATAGATTAATAACCTGTGTAACAGCCAGATTGTTGAATGGAAGCATTCAAACATGTATCCATTGTACTGTACAGGTGCTGGATGTTAATTTGAAGGGATGGAGTTGCATGCTTGTTGCACTTCGTCGGTCAATACAGGGACGGTAAATGCTGTTCGTGGATGACGCTGGAATTGTCGTCCAATAATGTCCCATATGTGCTCGGATGGTTAAAGATCTGGTGATCGAGAAGGTGGTGTGATGATGATGATGATGTTTGGTTTGTGGGGCGCTCAACTGCGTGGTTATCAGCGCCCGTACAATTACCCAATCTTTTGCTCAGTCCAATTTCGCCACTTTCCTGGATGATGATGGAATGATGAGGACAACACAAACACCCAGTCATCTCGAGGCAGGTGAAAATCCCTGACCCCGCCGGGAATCGAACCCGGGACCCCGTGCTCGGGAAGCGGTGATCGAGAAGGCCAACACAACATGTTGACATTCTGTAGAGCATTCTAAGTTACAACAGTGGTATGTGGGCGAGCTTTATCCTGTGGGAAAACATCTCTGACATGCTGTTCATGAATGGCAGCGTAACAGGTTGAGTCATCGAACTTATGCACAAATTTGCAGTCAGGGTGCTTGGGATAAACACGGAGTGCTCCTATTACCATACGAAATCGCATCTACATCTACATCTATATCTACATACATACTCCGCAATCCACCATAAGCGGGTGACGGAGGGTATCTCGTACCACAACTAGCATCTTCTCTCCCTGTTCCACTCCCAAACAGAACGAGGGAAAAATGACTGCCTATGTGCCTCTGTAAGAGCCCTAATCTCCCTTATCTTATCTTTGTGGTCTTTCCGCGAAATATAAGTTGGCGGCAGTAAAATTATACTGCAGTCATCCTCAAATGCTGGTTCTCTAAATTTCCTCAGTAGCTATTCACGAAAAGAACGCCTCCTTTCCTCGAGAGACTCCCACCCGAGTTCCTGAAGCATTTTCGTAACACTCGCGTGATGATCAAACCTACCAGTAACAAACCTACCAGCAACAAATCTAGCAGTGGCAGTGCGGTTCTAGGCGCTACAGTCTGGAGCCGAGCGACCGCTACGGTCGCAGGTTCTAATCCTGCCTCGGGCATGGATGTGG
Organism: Schistocerca cancellata; assembly: GCF_023864275.1. NCBI lineage: Eukaryota > Metazoa > Arthropoda > Insecta > Orthoptera > Acrididae > Schistocerca > Schistocerca cancellata. Next base: position 800,369,296 of record NC_064629.1, read on the forward strand.
GTGATGTCCTTAGGTTAGTTAGGTTTAATTAGTTCTAAGTTCTAGGCGACTGATGACCTCAGAAGTTAAGTCGCATAATGCTCAGAGCCAAACAAATCTAGCAGCCCGCTTCTGAATTGCTTCTATGTCCTCCCTCAATCCGTCCTGATAGGCATCCCAAACGCTCGAGCAGTACTCAAGAATAGGTCGTATTAGTGTTTTATAAGCGGTCTCCTTTACAGATGAACCACATCTTCCCAAAATTCTACCAATGAACCGAAGACGACTATCCGCCTTCCCCACAACTGCCATGCTTGTCCCACTTCATATCGCTCTGCAATGTTACGCCCAAATATTTAATCGACGTGACTGTATCAAGCGCTACACTACTAATGGAGTACTCAAACATTACGGGATTATTTTTCCTATTCATCTGCATTAATTTACATTTATCTATATTTAGCGTTAGCTGCCATTCTTTACACCAATCACAAACCCCAGACTATGAGTTGTGGTGTAGGTCGATTGTGTCTGGTACGCAGACAGGCTGATTACAGGCGCTCAGCTAGGCTCCTTATAACCAACACTCGAGGCCGAACCAGCTTTTATCAGAAAGCACAACAGACCTCCACAAATGGGCTCTCGCTTGACACTATTGCAGACGTAAGAGGCTGTGGTTTGGGGTCAGTGGAATGCACGCTACAGGAGTTGTCCTTGAAGTAACCGATCAGTATCGGTTCGTTGCGTCATAGTGGTACGAACTGCTGCTCATATTGCTGCTGCAGATGCAGTACCATGTGCCAGAACCATATACCGAACACGATGGGCTTCCCCCTCTCGGTAGCGCCACGCAGCCGTCCGGTGCCCGGTCTTCCTGCTATCGTACTTTCCCGCGACTACCGCTTCCAGCAGTCACGTACAGTGGCTACATTCCTGCCAAGTTTTTCTGCAGTATAGAAGAAGGAACGTCCAGCTTCTCGCAGCCTCGTTCAAACTCAGTGAGGTGTCAATCATGGCGTCTTTGTCGCCTTAAAGGCATTCTTGACTAACATCGACTCACCAGGTCCAGTATCAAAGATAAGTAACGCTCAACATCGTTACAGCGCGTATTTAACGCAAACCTGATTTGCGTCCTCATAGTGGCGCTACTAGCGCTACTCTTACGCTGCTGGCGCGAAATCTGAATACGAGGTGCATTCAAGTTCTAAGGCCTCCGATTTTTTTTCTAATTAACTACTCACCCGAAATCGATGAAACTGGCGTTACTTCTCGACGTAATCGCCCTGCAGACGTACACATTTTTCACAACGCTGACGCCATGATTCCATGGCAGCGGCGAAGGCTTCTTTAGGAGTCTGTTTTTACCACTGGAAAATCGCTGAGGCAATAGCAGCACGGCTGGTGAATGTGCGGCCACGGAGAGTCTCTTTCATTGTTGGAAAAAGCCAAAAGTCACTAGGAGCCAGGTCAGGTGAGTGGGGAGCATGAGGAATCACTTCAAAGTTGTTATCACGAAGAAACTGTTGCGTAACGTTAGCTCGATGTGCGGGTGCGTTGTCTTGGCGAAACAGCACACGCGCAGCCCTTCCCGGACGTTTTTGTTGCAGTGCAGGAAGGAATTTGTTCTTCAAAACATTTTCGTAGGATGCACCTGTTACCGTAGTGCCCTTTGGAACGCAATGGGTAAGGATTACGCCCTCGCTGTCCCAGAACATGGACACCATCATTTTTTCAGCACTGGCGGTTACCCGAAATTTTTTTGGTGGCGGTGAATCTGTGTGCTTCCATTGAGCTGACTGGCGCTTTGTTTCCGGATTGAAAAATGGCATCCACGTCTCATCCATTGTCACAACCGACGAAAAGAAAGTCCCATTCGTGCTGTCGTTGCGCGTCAACATTGCTCGGCAACATGCCACACGGGCAGCCATGTGGTCGTCCGTCAACATTTGTGGCACCCACCTGGATGACACTTTTCGCATTTTCAGGTCGTCATGCGGGATTGTGTGCACAGAACCCACAGAAATGCCAACTCTGGAGGCGATCTGTTCAACAGTGATTCGGTGATCCCCCAAAACAATTCTCTCCACTTTCTCGATCGTGTCGAGAGACTGGCTTGTGCGAGCCCGAGGTTATTTCGGTTTGTTGCCACATGATGTTCTGCCTTCATTAAACTCTTGCACCCACAAACGCACTTTCGACGCATCCATAACTCCATCATCACATGTCTCCTTCAACTGTCGATGAATTTCAATTGGTTTTACACCACGCAAATTCAGGAAACGAATGATTGCACGCTGTTCAAGTAAGGAAAACATCACCATTTTAAGTATTTAAAACAGTTCTCATTCTCGCCGCTGGCGGTAAAATTCCATCTGCCGTACGGTGCTGCCATCTCTGGGACGTATTGACAATGAACGCGGCCTCATTTTAAAACAATGCGCATGTTTCTATCTCTTTCCAGTCCAGCGAAAAAAATCGGAGGCCTTAGAACTTGAATGCACCTCGTAGACATATTCTTTCAGGTGCAGAAACACTTCTACCAACTTCCGTTCGTGTCGCACAACTCCTCGATGGTGCGATTTTTTTACTGTCAGTTCAGTAGCTGTGCGACTTTCATTAACAGATCCTGCCACAAGTCGGCGATATTTGAAGCGTATACTGTAATTTTCTTAAAACATACTGTTATCTGTTGTGGGCGGTATACAGATTTCTGTATGCTGGTGACGAGGCTGGTGATTGGTTTGTATGAAATTGAGAAAGGAGGCCGGGGCTTCAAGCAGTGATTCCCAGAGAACAGAAAATCCTAAATTCCGGCGTTTACATGCAAAAACGCGAATAGTATGCAAAAAAGTTTTATTTCAGTTTTCCGTTATACATAGCTAAGAAACTATATCAGAGATCGGCAACAAGCGGACCGCGGTCCGTATACGGACCGTGGAAGGTCGAACCTCGGACCGCCAAATATTCTTAAATACAGTCCGACGTCCAACTAAGTATCCCGGAGCCTCGTTCGCACTAGGCATATGTTTCAGAAAAATATGAAAATTGTAAGAAAGTAGCTATCAATCTGGCCACTATGTTTGGTTCGACATATATATACGAATCGTCGTTCTCGAAAATGAATTTTTCGGAGAACACATATCGGTCAAGGTTGTTGATGATGATGTTTGGTTTGTGGGGCGCTCAACTGCGTGGTTATCAGCGCCCGTACAATTTCCCAACCTTTGCTCAGTCCAATTTCGCCACTTTCCTGGATGATGATGAAATGATGAGGACAACACAAACACCCAGTCATCTCGAGGCAGGTGAAAATCCCTGACCCCGCCGGGAATCGAACCCGGGACCCCGTGCTCGGGAAGCGAGAACGCTACCGCGAGACCACGAGCGGTGGACATCGGTCAAGGTTGACGGACGCCCACCACGAAGACATACTTCGCATTTGCTGTACCCCTCGTACACCGAACATTAAAAAACTGTCTCAAGACCGTCGATGTATTTTCTCACATTGAATATATAACAATATTAACTGAGAACTACTTGGTTTACCCTTTTTTTGGAAACTAACTCGTCTTGAAAACAAAATAAGAAACAGTACTTTTAAATTATTAGTTTTTTTTCTGGACCTCCATAAAAAATTTTACACCGAAGCTGGACCCCACTGAAAACTACTTTCCGACCCCTGAACTAGATTATACCGTGCAAGTATTGTCGGATTTATTTAGATAAGTTCAGAATAAGTTTATCGCCCCGCTACACACAACATTTATCCGCTTCTATAGCCAAAGCGGCTAACGCACGTAGTGCTGTAGCCATCTACCTTGAGCTAGCCAGTTTGAATTTTGGCGACGAACACAATTTAGTTGTTCGCAATATGATGGACAAGAGTGAGAGAGATGACCTATAGAGAACTTGACCACTAAAACTGTGTACACTTTGTGTGGACGACATAACAAAATTTGTGTACTATCTCAATGACGCTGCTCAAGGCGATACGTCCTGTAGGTGGGAATGTTAACCCTGATGCTATTTGAGAGGATGAGGCTTTCTTCCACATCTGTATCAACACGTCTCCACTTTCTCTCCATCATTAAACACTACATATCGTTTCACAGCGTAACTTCAATCGCCTCCTTCTCCTAAACTCGGAATCATCCTGTCATCTACCCTTCCTATCAGCTATAGCCCACTTTTTAATTCCACCCAGGAAAAGGTTCTAACCCAACCTTTTCCTGCCTAGCTACTATCTTAACCCCTACCCCCATCATGTACGTACCATCCATGGGTTTTTCGCATTTATCATTATCATCAAACGTGTCTCCTTAAGCTCCTCTCCAATCTCACAACCTTACCCAACCCCTGCACCTAGGGGCTACCACAACAGAAAGCACATATATCATCAACACCTTGAAATGATTTCATAGCTGTTTCACGTCATTAAAATTTACATTTATTTAACTTTCACTTTTGCTATCAAAGGGCGTAAAGGGGCAACTTTTCCGCTGCCAGCCCGCTCCATATGAAATGCGCTATAAATGACGAAGAAATGAATTTTAAAAAGCCTGCATATTTAACTGTAAAGTATTCGACACTACTAGACAATATGATCTAAAATACGTTAATAACATACTATGTTTTCAGTTTCATATTTTATGTTGTGTCCCTCCGTCTTTATCACGATCCAGCGGTTCCTAAAGTGAAATGTAGCAGTAAATTTGCGTATGCAGTGTTCATATTTATTTAATTAGATACTGTTAATTCCACGAAACTCTTCAACAGTGACAATCCCTTTCATTTAGGTACAACTCAGATCATATAAGTGAAAATTTGAAAAGGCTTAATCAACAGAAGTTAGCGCTCTTCTGCATCTGACCTAACTCACTGCTGATGTTCTCTTGTGAGTATGAAAAACGAGAGAAACCTGCAACAGAGGCGTTTTATGTTTAATCCTGAGCTACTGAACCGGAAAAGGGCCAATAGTGTTTGTGAATCACGGCGTGGTGGACGTAACCTGAGAAGGAACAGATGCCCCGCGTGTTCATTTGTTCGTGTGAGGTATTCAGGGGCTTACGTTCTCCAACCCTAATGCCCAGTGTCACTGAAGGACAGATATCACGGAAAGGAGATTCGGGGAACTCTTATAAATCACATTAAGAGTTCTTTTGAGGCGTGTCCATTCCTGACCAAAGTAGCACAAATGATGACTAATCTTTTCCAGCGCGAGCGTACGACTCTGCTCATAAATTGTTATTTCCATACCTGAAGGCGGGCGCGGCGCGGTTCACTCGCTCCCCTGCACCCCAATTTAAGTGGCGCTTAATCTTACGGACACACTGCTTTAATGCACAGCTCAAACTATATTTCCAAGAAACGGAGTGCCCGCATATTTCTTGGAGTTTTTCCGTCGCCTTATTTTTCTCCGGTTCGGAATAATTTTACTGGAAACGCTACTGTGCGTTCAATTCCGAGGTATTGTACACGTTTTCGGTAAAACTTTGGATGAAATGCGGGGAAATTGTAGATGCAAGTGGGGGGGAAATACGTTGAAGTTCCTAGCAGTCTCTTGAATCCATCGCCTCCAATTTTTTCAACAGTGCATTTTATACTTGCTTTACACGTAAATGAAAGAGTGGAGAATAAGTTAAAAAGACCGAAGTAACAACACACCAAGGATCTGGTTTGTGCAATGTGGTAGGTCGTGTGGATTAATTAAATTCCCTCATTACACTGCCTATCACTTGAAATTATACAATTAAAATTATATTTATAAATAGAAACTTAAAAGGGAGGTGTTGTTAGCAGGTGACGGGCTGAGGACATTTTCCAACTGCAGGCTGATTTTAATAGCCACCATGCGGAATTTCAGCTGATGGTATACGCAATTTGCCCCTCGGAATATCTGTCTTCGGTTCGCGTTGGGTTAAGTGGTCGGCCATGAGTGCCATGACCAATCTACATCTACATCTACACCTACATAGATACTCCGCAAGCCACCGTAAGGTGCGTGGTGGGGATACCTTGTGCCACTGCTTGTCATTTCCCCTCCTGTTCCACTCGCAAATAGAACGGGGGAAAAACGACTGCCTGTATGCCTCCGTATGAGCCCTAATTTCTCGTATCTTATCTTCGTTGTACTTACGCGCAATGTATGTTGGTGGCTGTAGAATCGTTGTGCACTCAGCTTCAAATGCCGGTTCTCTAAATTTTCTCAAGAGCGTTTCTCGAAAGGAACGTCGCCTTTCCTCCAGGGATTCCCATTTGATTTCCCGAAGCATCTCCGTAATACTTACGTGTTACTCGAACCTACCGGGTAGCTTGTTCAAATGTGTGTGAAATCCTATGGGACTTAACTGCTAAGGTTCAAAATGGCTCTGAGCATTATGGGACTTAACATCTTAGGTCATCAGTCCCCTAGAACTTAGAACTACTTAAACCTAACTAACCTAAGGACATCACACACATCCATGCGCGAGGCAGGATTCGAACCCGCGACCGTAGCAGTCCCGCGGTTCCGGACGGTAGCACCTAGAACCGCACGGCCACCGAGGCCGGCTAAATGCTAAGGTCATCAGTCCCTAAGCTTACACACTACTTAATCTAAATTATCCTAAGGACAAGCACACACACCCATGCCCGAGGAAGGACTCGAACCTCCGCCGGGACCAGCCGCACAGTCCATGACTGCAGCGCCCCAGACCGCTCGGCTAATCCCGCGCGGCTACCGGGTATTCGCCCGCCTCTGAATTGCTTCGATGTCTTACTTCAATCCGATCTGGTACGGATCCCAAACACTCGAGCAGTACTCAAGAATAGGTTGCACCAGCGTCCTATATGCGGTCTCCTTTACAAGTGAACACTCTTTCCTAAAATCCTCCCAATAAATCGAAGTCGATCATTTGCCTTCCCTACCACAGTTTTCACATGACCGTTCCACCCCATATCGCTTTGCAACGTTACCAGGACACCAGTAATACTGTATTAGAACATCACAGGTTTGTTCTGCCTACTCATCCGCATTAACTTATATTTCTCCATATTTAGGGCTATCTGCCATTCATCACACCAACTGGATTCAAATGGTTCAAATGGCTCTAAGCACTATGGGGCTTAACATCTGAGGTCATCAGTCCCCTACACCTAGAACTACTTAAACCTAACTAACCTAAGGACATCACACACATCCATGCCCGAGGCAGGATTAGAACCTGCGACAGTACCAGCAGACCGGTTCCGGACTGAAGCGCCTAGAACCGCTCGGCCACAGCAGTCGGCACACCGACTGGAAATTTTGTTTACGGTGTCTTGCATCTTCCTACAGTCACTCAACTCCAACACCTTACCGTACACCAGGGTATCATCAATAAACAACCCCAGACTTCTGTCCACCCTGTCCACCAAATCATTTATGTAAATACAGAACAACAGCGGTCCTATCAACTCCTGACGATACCCCTGTGTATCACTGGAAACCATCCGTACAGTCACCTGTAATGATTAAAGAAAACGTCGTACATTGACTGAAATACGCAAACAACTGTCCCCCCCCCCCCCCATTTTTTAAATAAATTAACTTCGCATTTTGGAGGATTATATCTCAATCACCAGGTGAATTTATTTAAATTAAAGAAAAAATACACGATATGTATGCAAGATTTCCTGGGCCATCTGTGACATTACGTCGTAGCAAAGAGGAAAAGCTTGTTTATTAGATGGCTTCAAAGGTTATATTCATTTGACTGCGTAGACAAGGTGCAATGTACGTAAATACCTTTCAGGGGTCATAGGCTGCATTAACGAATTGTATTTAAATTACACTTTGCTGTATATAAATTGAAACAATAATGGATTGTGTATTAGGTGAGTAGTAGTAGCAGCTTTATTCACCTGTGGATAATTCTTACAAGGGTACTGGGCACCTGGTACTACAGCTTAAGAACAAAAAACATAGCTCATCTATATTGTTTGTTGCGGTCTTCAGTCAGAAGACTGGTTTGATGCAGTTCTCCTCGGTCGCCTATCGTGTGCAAGCCTCTTCATCTCTATAGAACTACTGCAACATTTTATATCCTCATCTTCAGTTATTCTGCTGCACAAATAGCAAAACTCATCTACTACTTCTAGTGTCTCACTGCCTAATCGAATTCCTTCAGCATCGCCTGATTTAATTCGACTGCAACCCATTATCCTTGTTTTACTGTTGTTGACGTTCGTCTTACAACATTTTTTCAAGACACTTTCGTTACCAAGCAATATTCTTCCAAGTCCTTTGCTGTCTGACATAATTACAATGTCACGGAAACCCCAAAGTTTTTATTTCTTTTTCATGAACTTTAATTCGCTCTCCAAACCCGTCCTTGTTTTCTTTTACTGCTTGCTCGGAGATCCGAAATGTGAAATAATTTGGGTGAAGGTCACGGTTAAAGCAAGCTCAAACATGGTAATTGGATGTCTCTATAGGCCCCCTCGCTCAGCAGCTGTTGTGGCAGAGCACCTGAAGGAAACTTTGGAAAATATTTCGAGTAGATTTCCCCTACATGTTATAGTTCTGGGTGGAGATTTTAATTTGCCGGATATAGACTGCGAGACTCAAATGTCTATAAGCAAAAACCTTGCAGACAAACAAAAATTACGGAAGCGAAATGTAGTGTGAGGAGGGCTATGCGAGAGGCGCTCAGTGAATTCGAAAGTAAAGTTCTATGTACTGACTTGGAAGAAAATCCTAAGAAATTTTGGTCTTATGTCAAAGCGGTAGGTGGATCAAAACAAAATGTCCAGACACTCTGTGACCAAAATGGTACTGAAACAGAGGATGACAGAATAAAGGCCGAAATACTAAATGTCTTTTTCCAAAGTTGTTTCACAGAGAAAGACTGCACTGTAATGCATTCTCTAGATTGTCGCACAGATGACGAAATGGTAGATATCGAAATAGACGACAGAGGGATAGAGAAACAATTAAAATCACTCAAAAGCGGAAAGGCTGCTGGACCTGATGGAATACCAGTCCAATTTTACACAGAGTACGCGTAGGAACTTGCCCCTCTTCTTGCAACGGTGTACCGTAGGTCTCTAGAAGAGCGTAGCGTTCCAAAGGATTGGAAAAGGGCACAGGTCATCCCCGTTTTCAGGAAGGGACGCCGAACAGATGTGCAGAACTATAGACTTATATCTCTAACGTCGATCAGTTGTAGAATTTTGGAAAACGTATTATGTTCGAGTATAATGACTTTTCTGGAGACTAGAAATCTACTCTGTAGGAATCAGCATGGGTTTCGAAAAAGACAATCGTGTGAAACCTAGCTCGCGCTATTCGTCCACGAGACTCAGAGAGCCATAGTCACGGGTTCCCAGGTAGATGCCGTGTTTCTTGACTTCCGCAGGGCGTTCGATACAGTTCCCCACAGTCGTTTAATGAACACAATAAGAGCATATTGACTATCAGACCAATTGTGTGATTGTATTGAAGAGTTCCTAGATAACAGAACGCAGCATGTCATTCTTAATGGAGAGAAGTAAGAGTGATTTCAGGTGTGCCGCAGAGGAGTGTCATAGGACCGTTGCTATTCACAATATACATAAATCACCTTGTGGATAGCATCGGAAGTTCACTGAGGTTTTTTGCGGATGATGCTGTGGTATATCGAGAGGTTGTAACAATGGAAAATTGTACTGAAATGCAGGAGGATCTGCAACGAATTGATACATGGTGCAGGGAATGGCAATTGAATCTCAATGTAGACAAGTGTAATGTGCTGTGAATACATAGAAAGAAAGATCCCTTATCATTTAGCTACAATATAGCAGGTCAGCAACTGGAAGCAGTTAATTCCATAAGTTATCTGGGAGTAGGCATTAGGAGTGATTTAAAATGGAATGATCAAATAAGGTTGATCGTCGGTAAAGCAGATGCCAGACTGAGATTCACTGGAAGAATCCTAAGGAAATGCAATCCGAAAACAAAGGAAGTAGGTTACAGTAGACCACTGCTTGAATACTGCTCACCAATGTGGGATCCATATCAGATAGGGTTGATAGAAGAGATAGAGAAGATCCAACGGAGAGCAGCGCGCTCCGTTACAGGATCATTTAGTAATCGCGAAAGCGTTACGGAGATAACAGATAAACTCCAGTGGGAGACTCTGCAGGAGAGACTCTCAGTAGCTCGGTACGGGCTTTTGTTAAAGTTTCGAGAACATACCTTCACCGAAGAGTCAAGCAGTATATTGCTCTCTCCTACGTATATCTCGCGAAGAGACCATGAGGATCAGAGAGATTAGAGCCCACACAGAGGCATACCGACAATCTTTCTTTCCACGAACAATACGAGACTGGAATAGAAGGGAGAACCGATAGAGGTACTCAAGGTACCCTCCGCCACACACCGTCAGGTGGCTTGCGGAATATGGATGTAGAGTTAGAGGTAGAGGTACAGATATAACATCGCGGACAGGCTGCTACACTGTCTCACTTCCCTCTCAACTATTACTTGTCTTTCCTTTCTTTCGGCCGGCCGTTGTGGCCTAGCGGTTCTAGGCGCTTCAGTCTGGGACCGCGCGACCGCTTCGGTCGCAGGTCCGAATCCTGCTTGGGCATGGGTGTGTGTGCTGTCCTTAGGTTAGTTAGGTTTAAGTATTTCTAAGTTCTAGGGGACTGATGACCATAGATGTTAAGTCCCATAGTGCTCAGAGCCATTTGAACCATTTGAACCTTTCTTTCGACTCTTATAACTGAAGTCTGTTTTCTGTAACCTTTCGCTCCCTGTATTTTATCTCTGCTGTGTTTTATCCCTGCTATATTTTATCCTTGCGACCTTCATATATACAGGCATTGAAATAATTACTGATCCGGCCTGACAAGGATGGGACAGAGAGTAGGCCGTTGTCTTATAGTAGGAACCACCCCGCAATTTGCTTCAAGAAATTTAGGGAAACCACAAAATCAGGTGGGCCGTTTGGGGAAAATAGCCTCCTTCCTCACGAATACAGAGCCGGACTGTAAAAAACAGCGCTACCGCTTTCAGTTGATTTTTAGTGCAAAATACTGTTTTGTACATACATACTTGCAAAAAGTTCTTTCGCAATGTAAAAAGCCGGTAAATTTTACAATATTCATTCTAAGAGAGCAAGGGCAACAAAATTATGATATAATCATTATGCCAGAAGTGGCAAATTAATTATAATAATTTATGTTGGAATATACGATCACACACAGTTATTTGTGTATTTCAACTGCTATTCCTGAAACTCACACTTAGGCCTAACTTTAAATGTTTGCATTCACAACAAATCACAATGTGGTTAGACTGGGTAATCACACCCATATTCTCTCTGCATGAATCGTTTCTTCCGTACACTTAAAATCATTTATGATGGTTACTCGTATCACAAAACAATTCAGTTAAGTTAAAAAATGTCTCCGGAGAATAGAGTGCATTTGGAGAGAAAACTCGCAGTTTGTTACTGGCAGATTTTAGCTCATGTGGAAATCTCTAGAAAGGTTGTTACACACCCTTCTGAAGACAAAATGAACTGTGGCGTTGTTTTTAATACAAGGCTGTGTTGTCACGCACAAATCTCATGATTAAGTAGATGTATTGTGCTGTCGGTGTTAGAACACCCAGCCTGTTGGTTGGAGATCTCTGTCAAATTGTGTAGAAAACAGAACTCCAAACGATATCAACGTTGTTTGTTTCTACTGTAAACGAATATTTGAGCGACTTGTAAATGTGTATGCTTAGAGAGCGATGGTTTCGGGGTGGCTTGAAATCCATTGTCAGTAGCACTCAACACTTCGTGTGTGTAAAGAGCTAAATGTGTTTCACAAGAACGATGTTCTCTAAATCCGTGTTCACTGTCCGTCAATAGAGCGACCTCTTCGAGGTAATTCATAATGTTGGAACACAATATACAGTTCTGGCCATTAAAATTGCTACACCAAGAAGAAATGCAGATGATAAACGGGTATTCATTGGACAAATATATTATACTAGAACTGACATATGATTACATTTTCACGCAATTTGGGGGCATAGATCCTGAGAAATCAGTACCCAGAACAACCACCTCTGCCAGTAATAACGGTCTTGATACGCCTGGGCATTGCGTCAAACAGAGCTTGGATGGCGTGTACAGGTACAGCTGCCAATGCAGCTTCAACACGATACCACTGTTCATCAAGAGTAGTGACTGGCGTATTGTGACGAGCCAGTTGCTCGGCCACCATTGACCAGACGTTTTCAATTACTGAGAGATCTGGAGAATGTGATGGCCAGGGCAGTAGTCGAACATTTTCTGTATCCAGAAAGGCCCGTACAGGACCTGCAACATGCCGTCGTGCATTATCCTGCTGAAATGTAGGGTTTCGCAGGGATCGAATGAAGGGTAGAGCCACGGGTCGTAACACATCTGAAATGTAACGTCCACTGTTCAAAGTGCCGTCAATGCGAACCATAGATGACCGAGACGTGTAACCAAAGGCACCCCACACCATCACGCCAGGTGATACACCAGTATGGCGATGACGAATACACGATTCCAATGTGCGTTCACCGCAAATCCCCAAACACGGATGCGACCATCATGATGCTGTAAACAGAACCTGAATTCATCCGAAAAAATGACGTTTTGCCATTCGTGCATCCAGGTTCGTCGTTGAGTACACCATCGCAGGCGCTCCTGTCTGTGATGCAGCGTCTGGGGTAACCGCAGCCATGGTCTCCGAGCTGATAGCCCATGCTGCTGCAAACGTCGTCGAACTGTTCGTGCAGATGGTTGTTGTCTTGCAAACGTCCCCATCTGTTGACGCAGGGATCGAGACGTGGCTGCACGATCCGTTACAGCCATGCGGATAAGATGCCTGTCATCTCGACTGCTAGTGATACGAGGCCGTTGGGATCCAGCACGGCGTTCCGTATTACCCTCCTGAACCCACCGATTCCATATTCTGCTAACAGTCATTGGATCTCGACCAACGCGAGCAGCAATATCGCGATACGATAAAACGCAGTCGCTATAGGCTACAATCCGACCTTTATCAAAGTCGAAAACGTGATGGTACGCATTTCTCGTCCTTACACGAGGCTTCACAACAACGCTTCACCAGGCAACGCCGGTCACCTGCTGTTTGTGTATGAGAAATCGGTTGGAAACTTTCCTCATGTCAGCACGTTGTAGGTGTCGCCACTGGCGCCAACCTTGTGTGAATGCTCTGAAAAACTAATCATTTGCATATCACAGCATCATCTTCCCGCCCGTTAAATTTCGCGTCTGTAGCACGTCATCTTCGTGGTGTAACAATTTTAATGGGCAGTATTGTATGTTTCAAAATCCTGCTGCATATCGACGTAAATGGTGTGGGCCTGTAATTTAGTGGATTAATCCTGCTACCTTTCTTGATTATTGTGTGAACTGTGCTTCTTTCCAGTCTGTGGGAACGGATCTTTCGTCGAGCGAACAGTTGTTTATGATTGTTAAATCTGGAGCTATTGCATCAGTACAGTTTGAAAGGAGTATATACTTGCATCAGCAAACTCTTTGAGTGTACGGGTTTCGGGTAGGCGACGACAACTTAAATAAGAGTTCAGGACGTAGATCTGAACGCCAGTCCTCGCGAACACGAGTTTAGTGTTATAGCTGTCCACCAGATCTTTCGGTACGCACGAACAATTCGTGTCACTAGCTCCGTTCCAACTAGTACCCCTTTTTAATATGCAGACGGCGACATTAAAGTAGTTATCAAATTATTACAATTCTAACAACAGCCTCCGAGGCACTCTCGTAAACTTTGGCGCATTACAACGTTAAGCTGTCATCGTAATGACTTCGAAAAGCTAGATATTAAACCGCTTTTCGTTTCTTTAGGCGCGAGAGTAAAATTGAATGTCCGAGAGATCGACAGCGAAACGGTTACGACGCCAGAACGTTCGCGACTCGCCGCTCTCCGGCCGGAGCGAGACCCACATTTTCCGGTATTCTATTGTAACGGAATTATGTTAATTTATCGATCCACTCGGCCATGCAAAAATTGCTCCTAACGTGAAACGACGACGAAAGACGAAATATTTGGATTGCCGAGCGTACGCTCCTAGTTATAGGGCGGGCGTCGCCTTCGGGCGCGTCGAATGTGCATTCCTTACGAGCGAGCGCGGCTGGTCGGGCTAAATGATAGGTTTAGCAAGCTTTCAGATATATCACACGAGAACCACCCACCTCTTAGATTTAGGACATTATACCTTCAAAAGGCGATGCCTTGTAAAACAGATTAATAGTATATACTTAGTAGCGAGCCCGGGATAATTTGATGCGAGGCCGGATGATGAAAGACGAGAGGCAGACGTCCGTCGGAGCCGGCCACGAGCGCGTATGACGCGGACTTCTTTCCTGGCCGGGACGCGACCCCACCTGTTGAGCCCTTCACCGCCGCCAAAAAAGAAGGCGAAGGCGAAAAAGCGCGCAGCGCAGCGGCCCACTGTCGGAACTAGCGGCAGTTTTTAATAGGCGGGCTTTGTGGCGCACTTGCGGCTCCTTGCGCGCGGCCGGCCGTATTGATTCTGCGCAGCGCCGCGCCGCTGGCTTATTGCACAACTTGCCCGTGCGAGGGCGCTCGTGCACCCAGCCAAATGATACCATTATCGAGGTCTGCCGTTTCCACCTCTTCCCGGAAACCTAGCATCGCAACAGACACTTCCTAACTCTAATGCAGGCATTTTGTCCGACGCTGTACCTAGTCAGACACCTAAATCTTCAGGTTGTATCATAATTAATTACGAAAGTTGAAACTGTATGATATTAGAACCAAAACCGTTCCTGTACATGTGGGTCCGCAAGCGAGCCATTTGCGAGATAATTGCGTGTGTGGTTACGACCCGATACTGACCTCATTACGAAATACTCTCACGAGAATGCAAGACGAAGGAACACAAAAATTAATCATGAATTATTACTCAGATGATAATTTTAGCTGTCTCACATATGCAGATGATGCAGTATTATTAGACTCGCGCTCTACCAAAACTACGATTTGGTAGTTTTGCTACGCTACATAAATGACGTAATAAATTGTAGGATTACCGGTACTATTGGTAAAATTGGTAGGGAAAGAAACATAAATGAATGTGTAAGACAGAAAGTGGGAGCCAACAACATCTCTTTGCTTTTTTGTTTGTTTTGCACATAAAGAGAACCGCACATCATTCAGTGTTAGTACAATGTGTATTTTATATCGTCACTGAATAATTTCACATTACAGGTAACAAAAATTAGTTGATCATGTAACTTCTGAGCTTTTATGTAACCAGAGCAATTCCTTTTGATGCAATTACAGTTTACATGGACAAACATTTATATAATTGGTTCAAATGGCTCTGAGCACTATGGGACTTAACTTCTGAGGTCATCAGTCCCCTAGAACTTAGAACTACTTAAACCAAACTAACCTAAGGCATCACACACATCCATGCCCGAGGCAGGATTCGAACCTGCGACCGTAGCGGTCGCGCGGTTCCGGACTGTAGCGCCTAGAACCGCTCGGCTACTCCGGCCCTCCATATATATAATTGTTGCTATTTTTTACTCAATAGAACGTTCTTCATCATGATCAAAGGCGAGAGTTACCCATTTTTATTGATAAATGTGAAACCTCTTTTTTGTAACGGGAACCTGTTTTATATAAATTCGATGGGGTATTTAAGCGATGTTTGATATATTTTTATTTCGTTGTTTCCTTAACTTTACCTTTTTGTTGAGGAAATTGCGTTTTCTGACGCTGTATGATAAATCTGTATTGCTTTCTTTATTTATATTATAACATCCCTCTGTTTCACATTACAAATTAACAATTTTCGAATTAAATGTGAATTAAAAATTGATAATTTCAGTTTTGCTATAAATACTGTTTATCCTTAAGTAATAGATAGGAGGATAACTATGTAGAACAAAAAGGTTCTGTAGGTTACCAAGCCGTTTGTATGTCCTGAATCAGTTTATAGACAGTTTACTGCTTCTGGTTTTAAGGGAATCTAGTGCGACACTGATCGCATACGTGAAGTAAGCGATTGTTATGAGGTAACGCCCAATAGTTACGCAACACAGGCAACATACAGGTAATGCGGCTACAACCTTAACTGACCAAAGATACTAAGAAAACTGTCATAGTCTACGCTTAGCTATGGTGCTCTATAGTTGCCTACAGTATCTTTACAACTCTTAAGCACTAGTAAGCGAATCAATTCATGAGATGAAAGGAATGAACCAGAAAATAAACAACTACGCACAGAAGGTTGCGGTAAGGGTGAATCAAGACAAAACGGAATTCATGTAGTTAGGAAGAAGACAAGAGCAGAAAGAATTTCTTGAGATAGATGGTTTGTCAGCGATAACAGCATAGGAATGGACATCAAGGAAGGAATGGCATTGGGAATGAAATGCATGTATTCCGTCACGAAGACGCTCGGTTCAAAATCCGTATAGCGAATACTATGATGAGAACATGTAACAATGCCCAGCAGTCAAGTAGAGTTCAAAAACCCAGAGCATGGCTAAACGAGAAAAGGAAACGCTATTAATATTTGAAAGATTTGTAATAGAGAAAATATGGTGACCGAGCTTAGATGAAGGAGAATGGAGGAGGAGGACGAAGAATGAGGAAATCTACCTCTTGATGCAACAACCAACACTCCTAACAAAGTTGAAGAGCAAAAGAATTCAGTGGGAGGATCATGTAGCGCGTATGCCAGAAGAAAGACAGGCGAAGAAAGCACTTGAGGGGAAACAAAGGCAGCGCTGAATGGATGACCTGGTGAAGCACTTGGCAACTCTGGGAATTGAAAACACGAGGAGGAACCGAGCACAAAACAGAAAAGAATAGAGGCAGTTTGTGGAAGCAGTGCGTCGTCTCAAGGGCCTGTGATTGCTAGATACAACACAATATATGCAATTATTAGCCAGTGGGCGGAGTGAAGCGAAATTTATTAGGAAATGAGACACTAAAAGCAGTGGACAAGTTTTGCCATTTTAGCGGCAAAATAACGGACTATGGCCACTGTAGAAAGCTTATAAAAGGTAGACTTGCAACAGCAAGAACAGCTTTTCTGTGAAAGAGGAATGTATTTATATTTTTACATATTCGTAAATTAAAGTTATGTGCCGTGTTTTTCTGTTTCTATGTGATGCCTGATCTTTGGAACTACTGCAAGGATTTTGATACGGTTTCCACTATTAGACAGACTAACTGATGAGGAAGGATTCTTTGTATACTTTATTATTTATAGTAATGATGAGTATGTAATATGTGTCTTGTTATCTGTTCCATATGTAATTGGCGTCTGGACTGACATCTCGTGGCTATGATGGGAACTACAAGCTGGTCACCTAGAGAGCAGGCGGTATCTGGTGGGTAAGACAGTAAACCACTGCAGACAGCAGCCAAGCTAGACAAGAATCTATACGTACGTATTATGTAGCTTCCCACCATGTTTTTCTATCCGTATGTGAAAGTTAACTTTAGTAACAACTGCAGGGATTTTGGTACAGTTTTCACAAATAGGTCGACTTATTTACGAGAAAGGTTTTTGTATGTAATTTATAAACATTTCCCGCAAAATGGTTGTGCTATGATGAATAAAGTCCCCCGCCTCCGTTCTCCTGTTTGCATATGAACGCTGCTCTCAAGAAATATTCCAAGGATCTTGGTACGGTTTTTACTAATAGATACACTGATTTGCGAGGAAGGTTTGTGTACATCATTTATCACTGCTATTAATCACTGATCCATTCGAAGAAGACGTTTTTAAATTCTTCGAAAACTAAGTCAAGGGGTTTTCAGTAAACTTGGTACTTCTGCCATTGATTTGGCTGTTTTTTCACGTTTTCCTACACTAAGAAGTCACTCGAATGTTAGTGTTGGGAAGTCTTTTCTGAAGGTATTTGTCTGGAGTGTAGCCCTATACGGAAGAAACGTCATCAATAAACTGTTCAGACAATAACAGAATTGACGCTTTTCAAATGGGCTGCTCCAGGATAATGTTGTAGATTAAGTGGATAAATCGGATAACATTGAACAGGATAATCTAGCGTGGAAGGTTTCATCAAAAAGATCGGAGTGAAGACCTCAGCAGTAACACTGCACAGTCTTGTGAGTTACGAATTATTCCAGACACCAGTGGGTCATCTTGAAAATCTAAAAGACTGCACAGCCCACTGCTCCAGTTTTTCAACCTTATCAACGGGAGTGTTGTACACTTCACTTTCGAGATGATTCTAGACAGTAAAATCCGGGGGACTGTGTACGAAGTACAGACCTGCTCTTGGAGCATTAGGCGTTGTATTACATCAGGAGGAAAATGTGCCCCCGGGTTCCCGGGTTCGATTCCCGGCGGGGTCAGGGATTTTCTCTGCCTCGTGATGGCTGGGTGTTGTGTACTGTCCTTAGGTTAGTTAGGTTTAAGTAGTTCTAAGTTCTAGGGGACTGATGACCATAGCTGTTACGTCCCATAGTGCTCAGAGCCATTTTTGAAAATGTGCCAGTGTACCATCAGGCATCTCCCATCTATCCCAACCATACGCCATGGGTGAAAACTGAGCCCAGTTAGATGCAGATGTATAGAAAGGACATTTCAAAAACATTTGTACTAAATAAGACATAGTTCATATTAAGCTTTGTGGCTGCTCGTAGCCACATATTCATAACGGCTCATTGCGCATTCGTGTTTACCATATTGTTTTTGTTTCTGTAATGGTATAATTTCATCTGTGTGGGTTTTCACTGTTTATTACGATACAAGTTGTGCACTCCACAAGCCACTTTACGGTAAATGACGGAGGATACTTCTAACATCAGAATCATTTTCTCCCATGTAATGAATACGTCGTAACAATGTAAATTTGAGGCAGACTAGATTTGCTCCTTCTTAACCGCGAGGTTCCGTGAGTACGCCTCAATTTTTCGTTGTGTCTTATTTTTTCACACATGATTTCTGAACACTGCTACCAGAGATTTGTTGTTGGAGAGGATCCGCCTTGAGCACAATACAACTTACATTCCCCAGACACGTTTCACTCAAGTTACAGCAGTGGCTTTTTTTACTATCTTCTATAAAACAGCAAAAATGCTTTTTACTACTTGTACACATATAAATCTGAGTTTTTAAGACAGTATTTATATATTTGAAAAACAGACAAAATTTTCTATATGTGCCTCGTTATCACATGCTGTGGATTTCCTGGATCTGTGAAATTGAAAAGGATTGCTTTGTTTCACTGGATGCATCTGCAATTGTATAGAACTTGCTGTAGAACAGTTATTCGAAAATTTACGACTATGTGTGCGTGTGTGTGTGTGTGTTTGTGTGTGTGTGTGTGTGTGTGTAATATGTTTCACTTACTTTTGCTGGTTTCTCCATTCACTGTGCAGGCCTGCAATAAGTATCTTTCCTTGTCTTGTTTACAAACTACACAAACAAGATTGTGGACAGTTGAACAGTTGAACGTTTTCTGGGAGGTAGTTTTGAATCTTTGTGGGGTGTATCTGTCATTTTATGTGTGGATGTGTATGTGTGTGTAGGTGAATGTGTGTGAGTTTTATTTATTTAATGATTACTTTATTTATTGTGTGTGTCGTGGGGGGGGGGGGGAGGGGGTTGGAATGGGGGTTTGGGGTGTTTATGGGTTGGTGTCTGGTAGTTCTTAGCAGGCAGAGAACAGAATTCCATTGCAGAGAACTGTGTACACATTTATTACTTGTTTTCCTTCAATGTTGTCTTTTTGTATTTGATAGTTTTCTTCGGTTGTTAGTTTTTGTGAAGAGGCTGTTGCTGTATTTGAGAATTTTCAAATCAATGGTGATGTTTGTTCAGCTGTGTTTCATGTCCATAAGGTGATCAGCAAATCTAGAATGACAACTGTTACTTTTTAATGCTCTTCTGTGTTCTGTGTCTGGTATTAAAGTTTCTGCTTGTCTGTCCTATGTAAGTTCATTTGCAGTCTTGGCATGTCAGTTGGTAAATACCAGATGCGTTTGTTTGTGCTTATGTTGGTTGCTCTTAGTTTTCTCTGCATTGAGCTGTCTGTCCCGTCGGCTATTTTTGATCCTTGTTTTTTGAATACGTTGCCTATTCTATGGTCTGATTTGTTGTTGTAAGTGAGAGAGTATGATGAGCTTGTTGGTACGGGTGACCGAGCAGTGCTGCTGCATGTCAGTAGTCGTGGGCGCGGGCCAGAAAAATGGGATTTGCGTATGGCGTCAGTGGCCGGGAGCTCCCAGGCGGAAAGTTCGGACGCCAAGTGCAAGTCTTATTGAGTGTGACACCACACTGAAATGATGATGATGATGAGAACAGCACAACACCCACTCCCTGAGGGGAGAAAATCTCCCGCCCCAGCCGGGAATCGAACCCAGTCCCCCGTGCGTGGCATTCCAACGCGCTGACCATTCATCTATTTGGGCGGACAGCGCGAGCCAGAGCGGTGCCGTCCCTGTTAGAGTACTGGTTATTCTTCGTGTTTTACTGTCGCTCCTCACACATATCAATAATACAAATATCGCACTAGACTGATTTGGGGCCGCTCTATCGAACGAGCACGTAAAATTCCGCTTGAAAAATCATTTTGTTTGTAACTGGAATCAAACAACGCTTTCAGCCGACACTGGCCGTCGCATGAAAGACGTGATGAGCAATATTTGCTTGGGCTGACGCCAGCTACACATCGCAGATGCCTCCTGAAACACCAAGAGGAGAAGTGCCTGACAACTCTCAGAAGAGACACCCGGTATTTCCGAAATGAAACAAAATGTGAACAGTGCAGCTGGCCAGGGATGCACCTACAGGATGACAATTACTGAACCATATGAAATAAAATCGTCATAACTTTTGAACGGTTTCTGTTAGGACGTTCAAACAGCGCGGTTGGCGCCGTGGCATGATGGGAATTAGTATGAGCATATGGTTTGGCGTAGCGACGAAGCCCGTTTCATTTGGATGGGTTCGTCAATAACCAAAATTACCGCATTTGGGGGACTGAGAATCCGCATTTCGCGATCGATAAGTCTCTTCACCCTCTACGGGTGACAGTGTGGTGCGCGGAGTCCAGTCGCGGAATAATCGGTGCGATGTTCCTCGATGACTACCGAACAGTACGTGAAGGTTTTGGAAGGTTATTTCATCCCCATTATCCAAAGCGACCCACATTTCGACAAGACGTGGTTCATGCAAGACGGAGCTCCACCCAATCGAAGCAGGAGAGAGTTTACTGTCCTGGAGGAGCACTTTGGGGACCGCATCCTCGCTCTGGGGTACCCAGACGCCACTCGCATGGGCCTCGATTGGCCACCATACTCTCCGGATCTGAACACATGCGCCTCCGTTTTGTGGGGCTATATTAAAGACGAGGTGTACAGCAATAACCTCAAAACCATTGCTGAGCTGAAAACAGCCACTCGCATCGATGTTCCGGCACTTGAGCGGGTCATGCAGACTTTCACTATTCGTTTGCGCCACATCATCGCCAATGACGGCAGGCATATCGAACATGTCATAAACTAAAACCGAATATCTGTAGTGACGTTTACATTTTGAATAAAGTGTGTGCACGCCTTAGTTTGTAACTAAAAGCAGAGGTACAGTTCAGTGATAAGACTTGGTTCTAGTTTCCGTCATGCAATTATTAGTGGCCCGTAGCTCACAGAAACTTCATGTATGTGTATAGCATCCAGCATAGAAAATGCACTCACAAATAACCGGCAACGTCACGTCCGATGAAACTGCGTCACTTCAACAGATGTTCGAAGTGCCCGCCGTTTGCATCAATACTCTTTCGGAGGCAGTGAACAAGTGAGCGTTGCATGGACTGTAGTGTTTCTACGAGGTGCATTCAAATTCTAAGGCCTGGACTGGAAAGAGATAGAAACATGCGCATTGTTTTAAAATGAGGCCGCGTTCATTGTCAATACGTCCCAGAGATGGCAGCACCGTACGGCAGATGGAATTTTACCGCCAGCGGCGAGAATGAGAACTGTTTTAAATACTTAAAATGGCGACGTTTTCCTTACTCGAGCAGCGTGCAATCACTCGTTTTCTGAATTTGCGTGGTGTGAAACCAATTGAAATTCATCGACAGTTGAAGGAGACATGTGGTGATGGAGTTATGGATGTGTCGAAAGTGCGTTCGTGGGTGCAACAGTTTAATGAAGGCAGAACATCGTGTGACAACAAACCGAAACAACCTCGGGCTCACACAAGCCGGTCTGACGACACGATCGAGAAAGTGGAGAGAATTGTTTTGGGAGATCGCCGAATGGGTGTTGAACAGATCGCCTCCAGAGCTGGCATTTCTGTGGGTTCTGTGCACACAATCCCGCATGACGACCTGAAAATGCGAAAAGTGTCATCCAGGTGGGTGCCACGAATGTTGACGGACGACCACACGGCTGCCCGTGTGGCATGTTGCCAAGCAATGTTGACGCGCAACGACAGCACAAATGGGACTTTCTTTTCGTCGGTTGTGACAATGGATGAGACGTGGATGCCATTTTTCAATCCAGAAACAAAGCGCCAATCAGCTCAATGGAAGCACACAGATTCACCGCCACCAAAAAAGTTTCGGGTAACCGCCAGTGCTGAAAAAATGATGGTGTCCATGTTCTGGGACAGCGAGGGCGTAATCCTTACCCATTGCGTTGCAAAGGGCACTACAGTAACAGGTTCATCCTACGAAAATGTTTTGAAGAACAAATTCCGACCTGCACTGCAACAAAAACGTCCTGGAAGGGCTGCGCGTGTGCTGTTTCACCAAGGCAAAGCACCCGCACATCGAGGTAACGTTACGCAACAGTTTCTTCGTGATAACAACTTTGAAGTGATTCCTCATGCTCCCTACTCACCTGACCTGGCTCATAGTGACTTTTGGCTTTTTCCGACAATGGAAGACACTCTCCGTGGCCGCACATTCACCAGCCGTGCTGCTATTGCCTCTGCGATTTTCCAGCGGTCAAAACAAACTCCTAAAGAAGCCGTCGCCGCTGCCATGGAATCATGGCGTCAGCGTTGTGAAAAATGTGTACGTCTGCAGGGCGATTACGTCGAGACGTAACGCCAGTTTCATCGATTTCGGGTGAGTAGTTAATTAGAAAAAAAATCGGAGGCCTTAGAACTTGAATGCACCTCGTACAGATACTGCCGCTCTCGCAGCAATAATATGTTGCCTCATATTCTCTGGTGTCGTTGGGGATTCGTGATACACCTCTCTCCTTCATTGCGTCCCAAAGAAAGAAGTCTAATGGCACCAGATGGTATCCTGCCAATTACTAAAAATGTAGTTACTAAAAGAAACCAGTGAAATGTTTGAAAAAATTATTTGCATCACCAGTTAGCTGTTCATTAAGTGTGTTCTGATTATCCACGCTATGTATCGTAATTTCCAGCTGTTCTAATAGATCCAGCTTTTTGCCTTTGTCCTGTCTGTGTAAACCAACGAGACTGGGCTGGCCAGGTCACAGGGCGTCCCTGTCCTGTCCACCTACACTCCTGGAAATTGAAATAAGAACACCGTGAATTCATTGTCCCAGGAAGGGGAAACTTTATTGACACATTCCTGGGGTCAGATACATCACATGATCACACTGACAGAACCACAGGCACATAGACACAGGCAACAGAGCATGCACAATGTCGGCACTAGTACAGTGTATATCCACCTTTCGCAGCAATGCAGGCTGCTATTCTCCCATGGAGACGATCGTAGAGATGCTGGATGTAGTCCTGTGGAACGGCTTGCCATGCCATTTCCAACTGGCGCCTCAGTTGGACCAGCGTTCGTGCTGGACGTGCAGACCGCGTGAGACGACGCTTCATCCAGTCCCAAACATGCTCAATGGGGGACAGATCCGGAGATCTTGCTGGCCAGGGTAGTTGACTTACACCTTCTAGAGCACGTTGGGTGGCACGGGATACATGTGGACGTGCATTGTCCTGTTGGAACAGCAAGTTCCCTTGCCGGTCTAGGAATGGTAGAACGATGGGTTCGATGACGGTTTGGATGTACCGTGCACTATTCAGTGTCCCCTTGACGATCACCAGTGGTGTACGGCCAGTGTAGGAGATCGCTCCCCTCACCATGATGCCGGGTGTTGGCCCTGTGTGCCTCGGTCGTATGCAGTCCTGATTGTGGCGCTCACCTGCACGGCGCCAAACACGCATACGACCATCATTGGCACCAAGGCAGAAGCGACTCTCATCGCTGAAGACGACACGCCTCCATTCGTCCCTCCATTCACGCCTGTCGCGACACCACTGGAGGCGGGCTGCACGATGTTGGGGCGTGAGCGGATGACGGCCTAACGGTGTGCGGGACCATAGCCCAGCTTCATGGAGACGGTTGCG